>NC_056743.1:414234714-414534714 GCF_019279795.1 Protopterus annectens | reverse complement strand
AAACTGATGAAGGCTTAAGTAAGGTACTAGCCGAAACCGATGTAATATATACGGATATTATGAATGTTATTTAATATACAAGTTAACTGCTGCCACAGTCTGTTGGTCATATTTTTGATGTGCTTACGTATTTTGAGACCTTGCAGACGCCTTACTTGCAGGGAACTCATTTGGACTGGAGCTGTCACTACTGCCATACACTTGGTGAACACCCTGGGGGCTGTGGTGAGACCAAAGGGCAGAGCATGAAATTGGTAGTGACTGGATCCTAGCTGGAAATGTAGATGACTGTTCGACACCCTGTCCATTTTTATATGGTAGCAAGCTTCTTGGAGGTCTAACTCAGCACATCCAAGTGTCTTTCCCTAGTAACAGGAGAATAGACTACAATGTCACCATCCGGAACTTGTCCTTCTTTACGGACTTGTTTAATTTGCTGAGGTCCAAGATGGGCCCCCAGTCCCCTGTATGTTTTGGCACTAAAAAGAATCTGGAGTAAGTTCCGAATCCTGCTTGATCTGCGAGGACGGTTTGGATAACTCTTTCTGCCAGCAACTTGTTGACCTCCACAGTTGCTTGATCCCTGTGATTGGGTGGAACATCCGGGATCCTCTTGGGAACATGAGGTGGCAGAGAAAAAGGGTATGGAATAACCTCTGGTAATAATTTTTTGTACCCATCTGTCTTGAGAGATACTTACCAGGTTTCTGGATACAAAGAAATGCGACCCCTGACCGTCTCCAGAGAAGCACAGTTGGGACCCACATCAAGAGCACTGGTAGGGCCGGCCCCGAAATGAATCATGGCTCCCCGGTTTTGTGGTCCACCCCTGCCTCTAGCATGACATCTACCAATTTTCTCCTCCTCCTCTGCCTCTGAAGGAGGAGTCACCCTGTGCATCCTGGAAAAACCTCTGGGACTTCTTGAACTACATTTTACCACCTCTCTGAACCTTAGGGTATGGTCTTGAGGGGATGGTAAAACATATTTCCATGGTAAAGAGTGTTTTCCCTTCTTGCTCGCACCGGGTGTGTTCTTTACCTTAGGTCCAAACAATGAAGAACCGAAGGGGGCGTTGGTAAATGTAGACTTGAACGGTTACGCAAAATTACACAAGCGCATCCAGGAATGGCGCCTTAGGGAAATTCCTGAACCCGCTTGCTCTGCTCGCTCCATCAGTTGCATACGAGATGAGCCTCATGGATGAGTTGACTATACAGTTCAAGGCGGACAACTGGGCAGATACCTTCTCAGGGACTCCCTCAGTGGATGTACCTTGTAGAGTCTCTACTAAATCTTTAAGGAGATCTCTCTGAAGCCTTGTGAAGTGTGTAAGGTAGTTCAGCGATCTAAGAGTAAATGCTGCTGACGAAAAGATACGCTTCCCATATCTGTCCATCGTTCAAGATTCTTTATTCAGCAGATGGACAAAAGAAGTCTCCGCTAGCTCCTTCTTAGTGGCTGCTGCCACCACCATGGCATCTATGGGAACACCCTTTGACAAAAATTCCTTCTCCTTGGGAGGTGATAGAACTTTATTTGGTCTCCTGGGGACTGGCTCCATGGCATCAGGAGTATCCCACACCTTCCGACTAACGAGCTCTGACAGTTCGTTGAAAGGTGGAGACACCCAAGAGGCTGAAGGTTGAAACCAGAAAGCCTTCAGGTACACCGACTCCTCATCAGAAGGGGTGACAGTGGGCCAGCAGCACCTCTGCTTAAGGATCTCCAGGATGTCTACAAAGGAGACATCATTAGAGGATGACTTGGACTTCTGACTCCTTGAGGTCGGTGTCTGAGGCAAGAGACTCGTCCTGGGAGTCTACATGCTTCCTCTTGCATGTTCTCTTCCATGGGGGCTCCTCAGAAGGATATTCTGGGGAGGTCTCAGAGGAAAGGGGGCCACCAGTCAGTGGCTCCTGAGGCTGTGGGTCTCTGCTGTCCAGAGAGGGAGTAGGTGCTGAGACAGAAGTAAGTGCCCTAGGGGGAAGAGTGTCGGTACCCCTGGTAGGAGCTAATGATCGGGACAGCACACTCCTCATCATCTCGAATGCCAACCTCCCTGGCTCCGAGGAGACTGAGGATGCCATCGGTTCCAGAGCCATCGGCTTCGAGATAGATGTAGGGTCCAAGCTCACTCTAGATGACACAGCTAGAGGAAGGCTCGAAACCGAAGAGGTTCGGTTCCAGGCGTCCCAGTCGGGGCTGACTGGGGAGCTTCAACTCCTAGACACCACGGACGGCACTGAGTGTGTTGGAGCAGAACTCTGCTCTGAAACAGCCTCAAGGGGAGCTGGAACCAAAGGTTCCACCAGCAGTACCAAGCACTCTGGCTCCAAAAGACCAGCATGGCTCAGAGGAGGAATCACAGAAGGGGTAACGGACTCAAGTGGCCCTGGAACAGACTGGGTCGGAGCCAACAACATTTTAGGTAAGGCAGATGACTTCAGAAGTCTCAGCACTACTCTCTCCACATCTTCGTCCGATAAACTCCTGGAAGACAGTGTAGGAGAACGGTATCTCTGTAATATGGATGACCTTAATGTAGGGGAGACCGGTAAAGGATCTGTAGACCGGCTCCGGTGTCTACTATCAGTGGTCAGCTCCGAACTACCTGGCGCCTACACTGTAGCAACAGTAGTAGTAGTAGAACCCTCGATCGGCTCCGAACTCAGTGGAGCCGAGGAGGCAGCAGGTTTGTCAGATTTGGAAATTTAGAGAGGCGGCTCCGATGCACCAGCTGGCACCGGGGAGGACCTCTTAGAAGATTTAGATTACTCCTTTTTAGATCCATGAGACTTAGATGAGGAACAGCTAGCCAGATCTTCCTCAAAAGAGGGCTTAAGGAGACCTTTTAGTATGAGTTTATTTTTCCTCTCCTGCAATACCCTGGCACTAAATGAATGTCAAAATAAGCATGATTCCTGTAAGTGGATGGCCCCAAGACAGTGCATGCAGTTACTGTGGCCATCCGTTATGGACATCTTCTGTGAGCATTTAACACACTTTTTAAAGCCAGATGGCTTATGATCATTAACCTCCTTAGACATCTCACAGAAGATTGTAATCAGACATATGACACACACAGATCTAACCTAAACGGGCCTAGCCCTTAAAGTACCAACAAGACACAACCACGAGGACTGGGTCCTCTAACTAAAACGGACCTAGAAAGGAAAGAATCGCACACACACCAGAGAAAAAATACAATCTCTAACCATGCAAACACAAGAGAACGGAGGTAAAGGAAAACCCCGTTCTAACTGCAAATCCAATAAGCGGAGCCCCACAAACAAGGTATTTATTTTAATCTATTTAATTTAATCTAAATATACAGAGAAACTATCTAACAATCTAACTACGTGCAAAGGCGCCTACAAACACTAATATCAACAATATCTGAAACTAGGGGTATAAAAATATATAACACAACCCCAGGGAAGAAACTGGCACACAGGATACCAAAGAGAACGATAAGGCCAACGGCCAACTGTTCTCAGAAATACTTAACACGAAAGAACTAGAACTAGAAAATTATGAAACTACCAAAGAATTCTAATAACAGTTATCAGAAGCTATCTAAATATGAAAAACAGCAATTTTTAGTCAAAAAATTGGCAAAATGTGTTATACTTAGCCACGGCCAAGAAGAAGCACATCCGAACTCGTCGACGTAGCAAACGAGATCTCAGGATTGTACTGGTGCACCATGGGATACCCACCTAGCCACGAGCCAACTAGAAGGCTTTGAGCTTGTAAAAAGGCTGAGTCAGAGCCGAAGATCGGCTCCAAACCCCATGTGTAAGAATGAAGGCGAGATAGGACTACAGAACATCCTTGATTAGACCCCAGATCTGTGTTGGTGCGGTGGGACCTCTTAGACGACTATTTTCTAACAGCTTTTGAATTTTAATAGCCACATCCTTTCTCTGAAGGAGTGGAATGTTTGGGAGATGTTTGGGATTAAAATTTGGAGTTTCCAAAAATGGAACTGTACAGCTTCCTGACAGAACTTCTAACACCCATGCATCTGAGGTGATGGCCTTCCCAAGCTTTCGGCATACAGCCAAACAACCCCCAACTGCCAACACAGCCAGTCAGTCAACCATTCAGGGATCCTAAAACAGCCTCCCAAAGGAGGCTCCATGAAGCCCCCTGATTCTCCACATCACCCCTGTTGCAAGGGTGGTGGCTGCTGTAGTTGCCCCCTGCCGCAGGGAGAATACTCAGTTTCCTAGAAAGGCTGCTGCTCTTAAAAAAAAAAAAAAAAAAAAGGGAATTTTCCCTACTTCTGGTTTTGATAGAAAGTACATTTTGCTACCCCGGCAACAGACTATCACTACAAATAGGGTTTTCCCATCTTGCTCGTATCTTTTCAGAGTGTCCTTAACCTTAGGTCCGAAAAGAGAAGAACCATCCAAGGGAGCATTAATAACAGATGCCTTGGAGCAGTCTGCAAAGTTACACAAACTTATCCAAGTGTGACAAAGCAAGGCAATGCAGGAGCCAGAGGGTCGGGATGTGCCATCAGCTGCGTTAGACAGCAAATGCACGGCCACATTAGGAATAGATTGCAAAATGGACATCTAAGTCTCCAAAGTCTACTGAGACTCCAGAGTCTGCTGAGCCTTAACTATCCCTAACACTTCTGACACAACATCATAATAAAGTCTGGTCAAGTGAGTGAGACAGTTCAACACCCTCAATGCAAAAGTGGCTGAATCTTAGGATCACTTTCCCTGTTGGTCTATTGCAAGAGATTCCTAATTTGGGGCATGAACCTTTTTAGTGGCCACCGCCACCACAAATGCATCCATGGCAGGGCCCTTAACTCCAGTGTTCCCAGTCCTTGAGAGGGGCAAGACTTTTATCTGGTTTCTTAGGGATCGATTCCTCAACACTGAGGCTCACTCTACACCCTCCGGGACACCACATCAATAAGGGTTGCCTGGAGGGGGAACCACCCAGGATATGGATGGGCCTACCCTTAACATCTCCAAAAATGCTGATGACTCTGTAGACAGGGCTTCAGAAGTCCAGTCCCCCATGCTGTAGCAGCTCTAAAAGATCACCAAAGGAGTCATCCTCACAGAGGGATTTTGGGGACCCCTTTTCCTTCCTAGAGTTAGTATCCTTGGTGAAGGATGCTTCAGGAGAATCCAAGTGCTTCTTCTTGCACTGCCTCTCGCCTGAAACTTCCTTCCCTGAAGAGTCTTTGTGTGTGTGTGTGGGGGGGGGTTGATGGACGAGGCCAGAGGCCCTAAAGGAAGGGCAGATTGAAAACCACTCAGAGTTGAAGCATGTCCAGAGGCGCAGACATCAAAGCAGGGAGATACTGACTGCACCTGACCACTCCTTCTCCTAGTGGGAGAACATAGTGAGTGGGAGAGATGACCAAGACATCCCTGTCTTGAAGATTCAGCTCCCAGACCTACTCTACTCTGATGCACCTGGAGTCAAGGAAACCAAGGTAGGGGTAGGAGCAAAAAAAAAAAAAAGGCAATCTGATTTCTAAGGGAGGAAAGGCAACCAGCTCCAATGATCTCAGAACCATCAGACCAAAGGGAAGAAATCACTGTAAAGTGGAAGCTTCTGTTTAAGGATCCGAAACTGAGGAGATAAGTCTTATTGCATCTACACCTGTAAAAAGGACCTCATCAGCTGCTCCAAATCTGCAGGTCTTAAAGCTCCTGACTGACTGGGATGACTGACATGAAGCCACCAAAGGAGGCTTGGAGGCTCACCTACTGGACAAAGGCTCTGACAACTGGATCCAAACTAATATGGGGCAGAGATGGGGATGGCTAAGTCAAAAACTCACATAGGGTGGACAGGAAGAAGGGGGAAAAAGTCCTCCCTGAAGGCACACTCTTGGACAAGAAGGGGCTAGGGACATTAACAGTGAGAGATGGGGCCTTCCCCATGATCGGCACAGAAGGTGATCAACTCCAAGGAGTTGGCGCCATCAATGGTGCTAGAGCTGCTGGGGGAGCTGAGGATCTTGGGACCTTCGGATCTATCAGGCCCAAATACAAGGGAGCCAAATGCTTTCAGTATACCTTAGCTGCTTTGGGTCCTTGGAGCCCTACTTGTGACCCCAATCAGACTTCTCCCCCTTGCTGGAGGATACCGAAAAATCAACACTTAATAAAAAGTCCTTTGAGGACCAACATGGCCCACCTCTCATGAATGGTGTGGGTGATGAAACCTTCACAAATGGTACAAGGGGAATCTAGTTGGACAGCCCTTAAACAATACATGCATCAGTCATGGGTGTTCTGTGAGGGGAGCTTGTGCCCACAAGGAACACACTTCTTAAACCACCTTTCTATATCCAATACAAAGAAACCCAAAGACCCTGTCAAACCAGAGCTAAATACACAGAAAAAATGTAGGAGATTTGAATCACTAAGTTTGACTGCAAAGTCCAATACTGAAAAGACTAGACCAACAAACGGCTTCAAACACTAATCCTAAGAACAAATGCACTAGGTAGAAAAAACCTGCTAAAAAAATCTAACCATAAAACCTAGCCTAACCTACTCTAGCCCCAAGAAGCCACACTTGCAAACAGAATGGGTACAGGATGAGAGAGAAACAAAAAGCACTCTGCTTTTAAACACCAGAAAAAAAAAGCATTCACTCAACCATGCTACTGTGTAGGAATGGTGGCAAATGAGATGTGACATAGTTCTGACAAGCAAATGATTATGCACAGAGGAGGCAGAGCTCAACAGGCTGTAGTCTATGGTGTATGGCCACTCTCAGATCAGAGTCAGATCCGATAACCTACAGGTTGAACAAGATGAAAAAGACAACATCTGATCTGGAAGCTCCCAAGCCCATGGCTACCCTCTAACCTGGGAGCCCCAAATAATGCTTTTATTGTTGTATCTGAAGTACCAGACTCCCAGCTCCCTGCATCAAAAACAGATTCTAGACTGTATAAGACACCCACAAGTACCTGAAACCAATAGCAGACCCTGCAGCAGTGTGTATGGATCCTAAAAGGTCAGGAATGGCTCCTGCTCGCAATTCCCAGCCTAATGACAAAGAAAGCAGACGTATAAACAGTTTTGGAAAGAAAGTGTATACCTCTGCAACCCTGCCCTTCACAGCCATTAACTATCAGGCAAAATGACTAAGTTTCTACTGGCTATCCTTTTGCCACTTAGTGGAAATGTCTGAATTAGACTAAAGGGCAAAACTGCTCAAACTCACCCGAACAACTAGTCAGGTGACCAAACACTCGATTAAGTGTGGATATGATCCTCTGAATACATAAGCCAGAGCTGCTGCCACAGGCTCAGTCATCAGGCAGCATGCTTGGATAAGACTACACCCCTGCCAAAGGACCTCCTGGCACAGCTCATATACATTCCACTGGACAAGAGCTTGCTCTTTTGGAGCCTTACAGCAAAGGTTTTCAGAATTAAGGAGGAAAGTTGCAGGATCATGCAGGGAGTAAAGCAGCACTTGCATTTTCTCATCGTCAAATATGACAGGAATTACCCTTATAACATGGTTACTTCTATTACAGGTAGGGTAAGGGTAAACAGAAAGGTAATAGGGATCAGTTTAAAAAAAAAAGAGATGGTAATCGGATAAAGGAAAAAGGTGCAGGGTACAATGCCAAGACAGATCAAGCTTGACTATTTGGTTCTGCCATCTTCTCCTTCAACGAACCTGCAGTCAAATTCTCCATATGACTTTCCTATTTGGGAAAGCATCACATCAGACTCATGGGTCTACAAAACCATCAGAGATAGGTACATACTACTGTTGGCCTGGCCACCAAATCCTGCAGGCATTCATTAGGTCCCCACGAAGGAGGAACTGATACAGTCTATCATCTCAGATCTCCTCCAGGAGGATGTCACTGAGGAAGGTCTCACATTTCGACAGGGGAATGGGTTCTTCTCCAGGCAATTCCCAGTCCCCAGTTAAAGTAGGTTAGAAAAATTCTGACCACTGCCAACAAGGCATTCTGCCTGAGGTACAGGGTACTGTTCTTAAGATGCTATGCAGTTAACAGTCAACTTATTAGCTAAATATAACCCACTAGTCAAATCCGGTTTCAGTAAAGGTACCAAAGAAGCAGTCCATTCTGAATAAGTTACAACAATAATTACTCTCTCTCTTTTAACAGCCTGATTACATGCACAGCATAAGAAACTAATCAAGATCTGAAGCATCCAAGTTTGGCAATAACCATAATATATTATTCTGTTATTTTTAATATACAATTCCATCTTTAATAAGCATTTTCTATGCTGCTTCATTTTCAAAATGTGTGTGCTTTATTTCTCCCTTCTCTAAATAATTTTTGTGTGATGAACATCTCCCTCATTAACACAGGTAACATCTACCTTTGTTTCTTATAATTAACATTCACATGTTCCAGCTGAAACTGCAAGGACCAACACTGATCACAGGCAATATCAAGAAAAAAATTATGACATAAGCTTTGACAATAAAAAAAATAGTTAAAAAGCCAAACACAGCAACTATCAGGAACCATGATTATTTCTTAAAACAAAAAGCAACATTTGTTTTGTTTTAAAAGCCTACTTGTTAATCTTTTCAAATCGTATAAAAACCAACTGAACTACCTGATTAAAATACACCAAACATGTCACATGATAAAAGCCGGTTATCCATCTACTATTTTAAAACTTCTTCTATTATTAAACATATCTCCAAAATAATTTAAAATGTATTTCCAAAAAAAATTAACAGAATTATTTATTTCAGGATATGTGACATTCAAAGTTGCCACCAAAACTCTTTAGTAACTACCTCACCATTTCTGATGCCCTCTCTTAGGATGATGGTCCAATACAAAAAAAAGTTATTCCTTATATAATAATTTTCATCATTCAACCAACTGTCTGAATAATAAATTAAACACACTTTTTATTTTAATTGCATATATGTTCATAAATGTAAGTTTGAAGGACTGCACTAGTTTTGCCCTTGCAAAATGCCTTGCACCCCCACTACACCTTAGCTGCATATACATTACATTCAGTCAGTACCAACAGGATAAAATTACTTTGGTATTACCATGCTAAAATACGATGGACTCTGAAATATACCAGAATTCTTTGCACTGTTCACACACACTTAACAGTACATTTCCTCTCAGCTAATGGAGTTGAGATAATCCCTGCATCATATTCAAATAAAGCCTTAAAACAGCAATTTCTTTTTTGTTAAAAATTTCAGTTCATCTTCTACTATATAGTAATTCTGTTTTAAATGCTTCATCAAGAAAAAAGTGACTACCCCTGAACAAGCTTTTGTAGACCAAGACAAAATACTCCAAGCCTCCACAAAAAAAATAAAAAACAAATTCCTTCTATGGCATGAAAACTGTTCTAATATCTTGCAACAATGACAATCTTTCACTTAATCCAAAAAGTTACCCAGGGGCATACAGTTAGGTTTAGCTGGCTAAGCATATACAAGCGGCCTCTGCCCAACAGGGTCATAGGAGCCAGTCCAGAGGTACATTTCCGATTCCCCATCCATTGATCCAGGTTGCATTTAAATAGGGTCAGAGAAGAAAGTACAGCTGTACATGGAAACGTTATGGAACAGCAGATGTTCGAATGATCAGTTAAGAAAAATAAAACTAAGTTTACCAGCAGTAGAGGACGAGACACTGCTATGGACTTGGAAAGGTCCGTCTTTTAGATAACTGCAAAACCAGAAAATAGTGTTTACAGAATTTACTATGTTCATCATATTGATCACTGCTGCTGTAGCCTTACGTACAGGGGTAGATTACTGTAGCTTATTACATCTGGGAGATGAAAAGGGAAGATCCAGCAGCCCATGGAGAATAATCCTAGTAAAGCTTGATCTAGACCTAGAGAAGAAAGCTTGTAATGCCATCTAAACTTATTCACAGAAGAAAAAGTTCCTGCTTCAAGAATACCTCTAGAACCCAACCCTTTCCAAAAAGCCATAGATGAAGCCAATCCCCTTGTAGAGTGGGCCTTGTCTGAGCCTGGAATAATTTTGTTGTGAACGGTATAAAAAAAAGTAACTGTATGTGACAACCAATTGGAAATGCTCTGTTTTGACAACGGAAGTCTCCTTTCTCCCTCATTTTTAGATTCAGGAAGGAAAAGGAGGAGATGGATACTTTGGCTTAAAGTAAACACAGGCACCACTTTACAAATAAAAAAAGGATTAGTTTTCAAAGAAACCCTGTGTCTATGAGAAATGAGATAGGACTGACTCAACATAACAGTTTGCAACTCAGATACTCTTCTTGCAGAGGTCAGAGCAATTCAGTAAAACTGTTTTCCACATAAAATAATCCCAAATCAGACAGATTAGCTGGTTCAAATGGAGCAAGTCTTAGTTGCTCTAACACAAATTTAAAATCCCTAGGAGTGGCCACTGGTTTTCTTGAAAGCTTCTAATGCAAAACACCTTTAAAAACATTCTGACATGAGAATGCACGGAGAGGAGGCTTCCATGTGCAAACATGCTGAAATGGCCAATAAATGAACCTTGGTGTAGTAAGAAAGGCCAAAGAACAGTAGTTCACAAAATACTGTAAAAACAGAGAACAATTAGCCTTAATGGAAAAAACAGAGAACAATTAGCCTTAATGGATGCTGGTTATTTTGCTGGCACTAATTAGAAACCCTTCTCCATTTGCCAAGACTTTCTAAAAGCAGACTTCCTTACCTCCATTAGTACGTTCTGCACATCCTAGGTAAACAGTTGCCTAAAAGGAATTAAGACCCAATCATCCAGGCAGTCAGCTGAAGATGATTAGGGTAGGGGTGTATCCAAAACCCCTTATCTTGTGTGAGTAAATCCATTCTGTGAAGAAGCTTATGGTAATTGCACCTAGCCATTTCTAAAAAAAGGGATACCCACTACTGCCTAGGCCAGAAAGGACGTCACCAGAATAATCTTGGGGGATTCCTTCTGAAGCTTTTGAAATACCCTGGATATCGGTGGAAAAGCATACAGGAACATTCCTATTAAAGGAATGGAAAAGGCACCCATCTTCCAGGCCTTCTTGCATGGAGTCCTAGAGCAAAATCAGCCAACTGCTCAGATATTAGGTAAACACGTCTACTTGGGGAACTCACCAGATATGGATCAAGCTTGGAAGACCCTCTGATCTAGTTGCCATTCATGAGGGTCTGCCTTTGTCCTGTTCAGCTTGTCTGCCACACAGTTTTGCTCCGACCGCAGGATGCCTGTAGAGCTGCACTGTGCTGCAAAGAGGGTAGGACCTTTTTCCCCTTTTCTTGTTGATGTACCACATGACTGTGGTATTGTCTGTCATACCTTGAAGAGGTCCAGGGGATCAAAGACTATTCTGGGCATTGAGTGCCTTAATCAGGGCAAGCATTTCTTTCATATTTATGTGCTTGCATCTGTCCTTGGTGGTCCGCAAACATTGCACTTTCATCCCTCTTGAAACTGTTCCCCAAGTAAAGTCCAAGGCATCTGTGGTGAATGAGTGCTTTGGAGCATGGAAGGAGAAAGGGAGACTTTGGTTTAGGGAAATCTGCTGTCTCCACAAAGTGATTTTACTCCTGAACCCCTGCACCCATACACACAGGTTTGTGGTTCTCGGACCAAAGTGACTTCAGATAAAAAGAAGTTATGTACTCACCATAATGTTCCACCTGAGTAGGTACTTCATTTGTCTGCAACCTGTGGGTATCAGATCCGACCTCGGATCCGAGCCGGCAGCTTTCCAAGCTCCAAGATCCGAGCTCCTAGCTCCTCCCCCTACCCATAATCCCCTGCTACTAACCATATTACCTCAGATCGTTTTTTTTGCCTCACTAAACCTGATAACACAAAATCAACTCTAAAGGTGATCAGAAAATCCCGAAAGGTTCGGGGGATGGCGGGGGGGGGGGGGGGGGGTTGGTTGCAGACAAATGAAGTACCTACTCAGATGGAACATTATGGCGAGTACATAACTTCTTTATCTGAAGTAGTTACTTCATTTGCTCTGCAACCTGTGGGACAGAGTCCCCAGCTACCTTATAAGAACCTGGGTGGTCCTTACGGAAGGATATTCCGAAGCACCACGGAGCCAAAAGAAGCCCTACTCCTCGAAATCACATTAGTTTGTAATGAGAAATGAACGTATGAGAAGAGGATCAAGTAGCTGCTGAACATATGTCGTCCACTGGAACCCTAGACCAAAAAGCTGTTGAGGTGGCTACAGATCTTGTAGAATGAGCATGGATACCAACCGGGGCTGGCTTGCCAGACGAGATGTACCCCCGAATAATACACTGACAGATCCAATTTGCTACAGTCACTTTGGAAATGGCTTTGCCCATGGCTGATTTTGCATATGAGACAAACTGGTCCGACTTGCGAAACTCTCTAGTCCTGTGCAAGCAGAAACGCAGCTGTCTGTGCACATCCAATTTGTGCAATGTGCATTCTCCTTTGTTCTGAAATTTTGGAAAAAACACTGGTAGATTTATCAATTGATTTATATTTGCTTATGAAGCAACCTTAGGCAAGAAAGACGGGTTAGTCCTGAGGGACACTCTATCCTTGTGAAAGATAAGGTAAGGAGGTTTCATACACAAAACTTGCAGTTCTGAAACCCTTTTGACCAAAGTAATAACCACTAAGAAGGCTGTTTTCCATGACAAGAACTTCAACGGAACCGAGGCCGCAGGTTCGAAAGGTGGACTCGTCAAGGCTTGCAAGACTAGAGTGAGATCCCATGGGGGAACTACAGACTTTACAGGTGGTTTTAAAAGAAAGATGCCTCGTAAGAAAGTTTTGCACAACTTTGTAGATGCTAAGGAACCTATGCCGTCACCCACATGAAAATGGGAGATGGCCGCCAATTGCACCTTAACCGTAGAAGCACTTGCTCCCTGCCGAAAAATCAATGAGAGGAAGTCCAGAATGGTCGGAATAGGGACAGTAAATGGGTCCAAGCCCTTGTCTTTGGCCCAAATGGAAAAACGTTTCCATTTACTGTTGTAAAGTTTTCTGGTAGTCGGCTTATGAGCTGCAACCAGAATGGCCTTAACGGGAGATGAGATACCGGGAGTCCTAGCCATTATTGGAACTGGATCAGCCAAGCTGCAAGCTTGAGGTTGACCAGGTTCGGGGTTGGGCAACCCGCGGGATGCGAGATCAGGTCTGGACTGGGATTCAGAATCCATGGGGGAGCCACACTGTGAGACCGCAGAAAAGGGAACCAGATCTGTCGAGGCCAGAATGGGGCTATGAGGATAACTCTGCTCCCCAACTGACAGGCTTTCTGAATGAATTTCATCATGAGCGGGAGGGGGGGATAAGCATAGAGGAGCCCGGGAGGCCAAGCATGGACTAGAGCAGCTCTGGGGGTCTCCCCTCTGGAGGGAATTATTGCGAAGTACTCGCTGCGAGGCCGACCCCATTTGTGGAAGATCTGCTTCGCAACAGATGGATTCAGAGACCACTCATACGGAGTGAGAAGCACCCGACTTAGCTTGTCTGCTAATATGTTGGACCATCCCGGAATGTGCATTGCTACCAGAAAGCGGTTGGTGGAGATCGCCCACTCCCAAACTCTCATGGCCTCTCGACACAGGGGATAAGATCTGGTTCCTCCCTGTTTGTTTATATACCAGACTACTGACATGTTGTCTGTCTGGATCGCAATAGTCCCCAGGGGAAGAAGGGCGTGGAGAGCTTGCAACGCCAAAACACCACCCTCATCTCTAGGACATTGATATGCAATGCGGTCTCTAGGGAAGTCCATGTGCCTTGAACGGATCTGCCTGAACAATGCCCCCCCACCCGAGGCAAGAAGCGTCTGTGGTCAACGTGGCTTCGACCGGGGGAATCACAAAGGGCCTCCCTTCTCTGAGTTCCCGCGCATGTAACCACCGAAGAAGGGAGTCCCTGCAAACTCTGCTCAGCAGTATCGGCGTGTTTAAGGGGTGGAACGAGAGGGACCATTGGACTTGAAGGGTCCATTGTAATATTCGCATTCGCAGACGGGCATGGAGGGAGACCGATCGCTGCTGACACAGACCCCAGTGTCCTCAGGACTAACTCCGCTGGAGGAGCAGGACTCCGATGAAGGGCTAACACCTGATACGACAAGCTGTTCAGTCTGACTGATGTTAGAGTAGCTCGGGAGATTCAAGTATCCAACCTGGCCCGTATGAATTCCAGGGCTTGAGTGGGGCACAGGCAGGACTTCTGCCGGTTCACTGAAATGCCTAGGTTGTGGGCTAGAGTCAGTGCGTAATCTCTCTGCACACAGAGCTGATGCCTGTTGGTCACGGTAAGGAGCCAGTCATCTAGGTACGGGAAGACCAGAATGCCCTGAAGTCTCAGGTGGGCTGCAACCACTGCCATAACCTTGGTGAACACTCTGGGGGCTGAGGTGAGGCCGAATGGAAGAACCCTGAATTGATAATGACTGGCTCCGAGCCGGAAGCGGAGAAACCTCCTGGATCGTCTGTCCATCAAGATGTGGTAGTACGCATCCTTGAGGTCTATGGAGCACATCCAGTCGTTCTCCCGCAGAAGGGGGAGAATTGATTGGAGAGTGACCATCCAGAACTTTTCCTTGGGTATGAACAGGTTCAGAGTGGAAAGGTCTAAGATGGGTCTGAGGTCCCCGGTTTTATTTGGCACCAAAAAGAACCTTGAGTAATAACCCAATCCGGACTGATCTGGGGGGACGGGCTGGATGGCTCTTTTTCTTAGCAGCTTCAAAATCTCTGAAGCCGCTGCCTCCCTCTGATCGGGTGGGACATCGGGGAGGCGTCTGGTTTTGGGGGGAAGATTTAGGAATGGAATGGAATGGAATAACCTCTGGATATGATACGGAGCACCCATCAATCCATTGTAAGGGACTCCCAGTTTGACAGGTGCTCCATCAACCGCCCCCCAACTGCCTCCAGAGAGGGACAGTCGGGCAAGCCCTCAGGACTGTTGCGTGGGTCTGTCCGAGAAAGGTTCTCTAGACCCGAAATTACGTACCCCCCCTGCCTCTGGGCCGGCATCCACCTTGTCCTCCTCTGCCTCTAGAGGACGAGTGGTCCGCAACTAGATGGGATTGCTGAGACTTGCGGAACCACAGCTTCTTTTGTCCCCTCTGATTCCTGGAGAAGGATCTTTGGGGACTAGAGAAGCGGACTCCGACGGCAGACAGCATCTTCCCGTCCTTTTCGCTTTGGACCAGCGTATCGCGAATGGTCTTGCTGAAAAGAGCAGAACCGTCAAAGGGGGCGTTCGCGAAGGACGCCTTGAAGGGATCCACAAAGTCGAAAAGACGGAGCCAGGCGTGATGTCGTAAGATGACCCCTGCTCTGCTAGCTCTAGCGGCTCCCTCCGTAGCATGGGAGGGGAGCCGCATAGACGTATTAGAGATGGACTTCAGAGTGGCCATTCGCGTCGCAAACACATTCTTGTCTCCGACCGACATGGACTCCGGGGGGGCTGCAGCGTATTCCTTGATCAAGTCTCACTGTAACCTGATGGTATGTGCCATATAATTCAGCACCCTTATGGAAAAAGTCGCTGAAGCAAACATCCGCTTCCCAATCCGGTCCAACGATGAGATTCTTAATCTGGCTGGTGGACCAAAGAACTCTCCTGAGCATGTTCTTTCTTGGTGGCCGCCGCCAACATGGCATCAACAGGGGTTCCTTTGGCCCATGACTGTTTATCTGTGGGGGGACTGAGGACTTTATCGGGACGCCTAGGAATTGGCTCCACAGTGTCGGGCTCCTTCCACGCCCTGGTGGTAATTAAGTCCACCAGGGGGTCGGCCGGAGGGGAGACCCAGGAGGTAGATGGGCCTGCCTCAAATGCCTCCAGGAACACGGATTCATCAAGGGAAGGTTTTTGGGCAGACCACCCCCCTCTAATACGCAACATTTCCATGATGTCTCCAAAGGAGACATCTTCAGGGGTTGACCTTGGGGAACCCTCCCTATCATCTAAGTCCGTGTCGGTGGTAACGGACTCGGGGGAGTCCAGGTGCCTCCTTTTACACAGTTTCCGAGGAACCTCCTCAGTGGGGCTATCCGAAGAGGGCTTGTCCACGGGTTGATGTTCCTCCGCGGGAACTAGCTGGAGGGCTTGAGCAGGCTGTCCCGATGGTCGGATAATGGAAGACAAACCCTCATACAGTGGGGGTACGGGTGGATCCAAAGCCCGAACCGGGGACCTGGAGGACCTCAACAGTACCCTCTCCACTACCTCAAAAGCCGAAGGAAAACCGCCCTCGCCAGCCTCTGAGAGCAATCTCCTCGGCTCCGAGGAAGGGATCGGGGTCAGAGCCGATGCAGTCGGCACCGAGAGAGAGGTGCGTTCCGAAGCCAACAGCTCCGAAGACACAGCAACTCCCGCGGATCCGACGCTCAGCCCTCGGCCCCGAGAGCTCGGATCCGACAAGCTCGAGGGCATAATCGGCGAAGAGACCAGCGCTATTGGCGCCGACAAATCCCTGGGTCCGAAGGGGCCCGGATCCGATGACTCCAAGATCTGAAAACGAGTCGGAGAAGGAGTGATCGGGGCAAACATGGGGGCCGCACTCCCCCCCAGAGGGGGGGGGAGGCAAGAGCACCCCCATCTGCATTTGGGTCTGCAAGAACCAACACATCATCCGATCCATATCTGCTTCAGAGATGCTTCTCGTTGACCTGGAAGAGGTAGTCGAGGCGGGCCAGAAGGGCCGCCTCAACGACCTCGAGGGAGACAGATCCTCCTCCTCCAGCTCCGGCGAGAAACTAGGCGAACGGAGCCGAGAGGAGGGGGATCCGGAGACCCTCGAAGGAGACTTAGCTGCTTTAGCTGGCGGAGCCGAGGGTTGAGATTCAGCCCGCCTTTTATGGGATCTATGTCCCTCCTTATCCTTGTGCCTCTTCTCTCTAACAGAAGAGGCACTAGTTTCCTCAGAGCTCAAACCCGAAGAGGGAGGTTGAGTCCCGGGTTGAGCTAAGGGAACAGAAGGCACCGGGGCCACTGAGGCAGCTGGAGCCCAAACGGGAGAGGAAGAAGAAGCTGACTCCTGGGGGAGCTTTCCCGCCAGGATCAGCTTGTTCTTCCTATCCCGAAGTGCCCGGGGGTTAAAGGCCGCACAGATCTGGCAGGCCTCTGATAGATGGGCTGCCCCCAGGCATAAAACGCATTGAGTGTGGCCATCAGCTGGGGAAAGCTTGTGGCCACACTCAGTACATTTAGAAAAAAATGGCCTTAGGCCCTTCCGACATCCTAGCACTGACACACACACCCAAACGCTAAGGGGGGAGGGGGAGTGAATAAAGAAAAACTAACTAACTACACCAAAAACTAAACTAGCACAAAAGGGAATTGAAAAAGGGGCTAAGACCACACACACAAAGATTATAAATTCCAGAAAAAGGTTATAAACCACCAACGATCTCACCCAGCCAGGAGCTCTTCAAAAGGAAAGCTTCTTCGGCCGTGACAAAAAAACGATCTGAGGTAATATGGTTGGTAGCAGGGGATTATGGGCAGGGGGGAGGAGCTCGGATCTTGGAAAGCTGCCGGCTCAGATCCGAGGTCGGATCAGATACCCACAGGTTGCAGAGCAAATGAGGTAACTACTTCAGATCACTACATTTCTCATGCGGAGTCTTGCCAGGGGTATCATGAGAATCATAATATGCCATAAGACCTGAACTCCTAGGATACTCCCTCGCAGTGACTGAAGTCTGAGTGGAAAACCTTGGAAATAGATTTAGCTACAAATCTATTTTTTCCTGTGTGAGAAAAATTCTTTGAACTGAGGTGTCTAGCTAACACCCCAGGTGCACAATCCTGTGTGAAGGAGTCAAAAAAGACTTTTGAATGTCCTCTTGGAATAACAGCTTTCTCACCCAAGTGACAGATTCCTGACACTTTGAAAAAGACTCTGCAAAGATAAGAAATTTGTCTAAATATGGAAAATGTGGATACCCTGTAGCCTGTAATGAGCTCTAATAACTGGAGCTAAATCTTGGTGCAGTGGATAGCCCAAAAGGTAAGGCAGATAATTGAAAATGTGATCCAGACACATAAAACCTTAAGAAACACCTGAAGTCTGGATGAAAGGGGATGTGATAAGCATCCTTTAAATCTACTATTACCAGAAAACTTAAATGAGGAAAAAGAATAACAGGCTGTAAAGAGGCAGCATTTTAAACCTGTGCTTTTTCACACACAGAGGTTTAGGAAAAAAAGATCCAGAACCGGTCTCCAAGCATCTTTCTTCAGTACTAAAAACATCCCTGAATAAAAACCAATCTCAAATTGGGAAGGAGAAACTGGTTCCATCAATCTCTGAGACAGCATGTGTTGAAGGATGGAGGAAATAGAACATGGCCTGCTGGTAGAAGAACTGCCCAGTGAAAAGGAGGGATTTCTTCCCAATGCCATCTGTAATCTTGATGAATGATCTTCACAATCCATGTGTCTGTTGCCATGGAGATTCAGACTTTCTGGAAGGGAAAAGGGACTGCCAGGGTGTGTGTGTCATGGGTGGGGGTACACAACATCTCTTAAATAGTCATTCTGACTTGTTGAATTGTTCTTAGTTTTGGGTTGGGGTGCCACTAATTCTTTATGAACCCCCTGCCACTTAAAAATATATTTACCCACATACTAGTGAGACAGTTTATTTTGTTTTTGCTGAAACTGGATGAAGTGTTAAGAGAATCCCTCAGAAAATTTTGGAAAAGGAGGGCTGAAAAAGCTGAGAGATTACTTTGCATCAACTTAGCCTTTCAGCACGCTTTTTGATAACCTCTGCAGCACAGGAACACAGAGAATTTAAAATCTCATTTTTCACATCTGTGAGGCTCTGAGAATGCAGCTAGGCAAAACAAAACGGTACTAGTGGCCTTAGCGCTAGAAGAAGTATCAACCAAGTTATACAGACACTGTAAACAATGTATTCTGACCATGAAATGGAAAACAACTAAATTATTTAAAGCACATTTTTACTCACAAAGAGAAACTGCAGAGAAAACATTCCTAATTTGAACCTGACAATTCAAAATTCTGAAAATCAGTTGAAGACGCATACATTTTTCCCATACTTATCAATAATCTTCCATCCTTGCAAGAAAAGAGTACGACTGGAATGTTTAACAGGAATAGGATTAACTAAAGCTACAGCTGCTGGGTCAAGTTTGGAATGAGTGTATAAAAACATAAAAAAACTGAAGAAATATACACATTCTATCTGCCTTTTTAGGGACAGCAGGCTATCAGGAGAACTGCAGGCAGTGACACACATCCTCTGGAGCTGACAGAACTGGTAGAATGGGTGCAGGTTCCGGAAATTGCTTGTGTAACAGCTCTCAGTATTTTCTGAGAGAATGAGAAATCTCAGTGTTCTCCCACTGAACATACTGGCACATTCTGGAACCATTCTCAGAGAAAGAGAAACCCCACAGGAAGAATCAGAAAGTACAGCTGTATACACGTACCATAAAAGTAGATGTTCGAGTGTATTCACTGTTGCAGTCATTACATTTGGGTTATCTGCTTGCAGGTAGCCCTCAGATGGCCTGATTAACAATGTCTTGGGTCCTGCGTCGGTTGCTGACCCCTCTTCCATGACGTCAGGTCATCAGGGGTATAAAACATGCAACCGACACCATTACATCAGTTTGTCTTGCCCCAGATGTCAGGTGTCCCCCTAATGGGGAACAATTACATATAAAAATACAATGATATACCTCCAACAAAAAAAGCAAATACACCAAAAAGGCTTTTAAGCATAGTAAAGGAAAGTAGAGGTATAGCCAAAAGAAGTTAGGGGGCTGGAAGGAGGGTAACCAGGACTGCAACAAGTGAATACACTCGAACATCTACATTTATGGTAAGTGTACACAACTGTACTATGTTCTTCGTGTTTCACTGTTGCAGTCATTACATTTGGGTAGATTCCCAAAGCTATGGTTGGGAGGAGGAATTTAGATCGCATTAGGACCAGCTATAAGGCCCTGCAAGACTGCAGTGTCAAAGCCAGCTCTGGATTTAGAGAAAATTGGCAAATGATAATGCTTGGTGAAAGTATGCACAGAACTCCAGGTAGCGGCTTCTAGGATGTCCCTGGTAGGGACGCCTCTGAGAAAGGCTGTAGAGGTAGATGCAGCCCTGGTGGAGTGAGGTCTGATCCCCTGGGGGGATCCAGCATAAGATTTTCTAGTACTAGGTCTCCTTGCCTCTAAAATGATATCCATCACAGGTTTACTGAGGGATAGTAGAGGAGAGATTATGTAATTAGCCAGGCTGCGAGGTTCAGTGTTAGAAGCTGAGGGTGCAGAATCTGGTTCTCCTGCTGAGACAACAGGGAAGGAGTCTGAGGCAGGTGCCATGGGGAGAACCGTGACACACTGTTCAAAAGAGGGTACCAGTGTTGGCGTGGCCAGCCTGGAGCAATCAAAATCATCCTTGGTTTGTCCTGTTTGATTTTTAGTAGTACTATGGAAAGCAGAGGCAGAGGGGGGAAGGCATAGACTGATAGGTTTTTCCAGCTGAAGGACAGAGCATCCACTTTCCAGGCTTGTTTGTGGGGAGTCCTTGTGCAAAATTTGTCCAACTGGTAGTTCTGGGGAGAGGCAAACATGTCTATATCTGGGCTCCCCCATTTGCTTGTCAACATGTTGAAAATCCTTGGTTCTAGTTTCCACTCGTGTGGGTCCATGAGGTTTCTGCTTAGTCCGTCTGCCAGTGTATTTAATTTTCCTGGCAGGAATTGAGCTTGTAGGTGCACTTGGTAACTCAAGGCCGTGTTCCACAATGCCATGGCTAGTCTGCAGAGGGGGTAAGAATGTGTACCCCCCTGCTTGTTTATGTACCACATAACAGTGGTGTTGTCCGTCTTTACCATAAGTTGTCCTGGAAGAATGTGGTCCTTGAAGGGTGTCAGAGCATTCTGTACAGCTAACATTTCTTTTTGATTGATATGCAGATGCATTTGACTTGGGTTCCATTTGTCCTGAATGCACTTCCCTGCCAGGTGAGCCCCCCATGCATAGTCTGATGCGTCTGTTGTTAGGGTTTGGGCGGCAGGGGGTGATGTGAAAGGTAGTCCCTTGTTTTGGTGGCAGGCCTCTGCCCACCAAAGGAATTCTAGGCGTAGGCAAGGTATGACAGCAATCATTGCTTCTAGATCCTGATAATGTTGACACCATAGGCTTTTTAGATACCACTGTAGTTTCCTCATATGCAGTCTTGCATATGGAATTAGAAGAATGCAGGAGGCCATGAACCCCAAGGCTTGCAATATTTGTCTTGCAGATAGCAGGGTTTTTGTGGTCACTTGTTTGAAGTAGTTTGTCAAATGAATTTGTTTCTCTGGCGTGAGGTAAGCCATCTGGGAAGTTGTATTCAAGCTTGCTCCCAGGAATATAATTTGTTGACAGGGTACCTGGTGTGATTTCTTTTCGTTTATGGTGTACTCCAGACAAGTTAGAACCCTTTGTACAAAGGCCAGATGATTCAAAAGTATGTCCTGGCTTTCTGCCTGAATTAGACAATCGTCCAGGTATGGGTATATTTGAATATTTTTTTGCCTGCAAAATGCAATAACTGGAGCTAGGCACTTTGTGAATACCCTGGGCGCAGTAGATAAACCAAAGAGCAGTGCAGAGAACTGATCATGTATGTAGCCTTCTTTGAAGTGTAGGTATCTTCTGCAAGATTCCCTGATTGGGATGTGCAGGTATGCTTCTTTTAAATCTAGTGTTGCCAACCAGGCATCTTTGCCTAGCATAGGAAGTAACTGGCGAAGAGTCAGCATCTTGAATTTTGGAACTTCCAAAAAGGTGTTTAGAGTAGACAGGTCCAGGATAGGACGCCATGAATTGTCTTTTCTGGGCAACAGGAACAGTCTCGAGTAGAAACCTTGTCCCTTTTCCTCTTCTGGTACCAGTTGAATATCCCCCATGCTTAAGAGAGAAAGTACTTGTTTTTGGGCCTCTGCCCACTGATTTGGGGGTAGGTCCGGCCACCCGCTTGGTGTTGGCAATGTGTGGAAGTGAAATCTGTATCCCTGGTACACTATATTTAAACCTCATTTGTCCTGGGTAATGAGTTCCCAGTTCTTTGCATGAAGAGCAATCTTTCCCCCCAAAGGGGCAGTCAGTTGATAAGTGCTTGGAAATTTTAAACAGAAGTCATTGAGACAGTTTACCATAGGGGGGAGTCTTATTACTCCCAGATTTGGAAGTGGAGGCCCCCCACTCCTTAGTCCTGTGTGTCCCCTGGGACTGAAACCTGGGGCTTTTGCAGTGTCTGGGTTTGGCTTGAGAAGACCTGGATGGGGCTGGAAAGGACCAATTCTTAGAGGGCCAGTGCCTACTAAATCTAGGAGGCTGAACTTGTAAGAGATCTTTAAAAGTTTGCATAGATTTAGCTTTATCCTCCATCTTTTTAAGAACTTCGTCAACATTGTTGCCAAACAGGCGGTCCTGATTTAAGGGAGCATCCAACAATTTAGCTTTAACATGATCAGGCAAGGATTGCTCCTTTAGCCAACCATGCCTTCTGAGCACAGACCCAGTAACAGCAGCCCTGCAAGAGGCCTCTAATGAATCGAAACCACATTGTAAAGTATATTTTCCAACTTGTTCAGCAGAATGCATTAAATCCTGTAATTCTTTATTTTCCACACAGTCAGGAATCAACATCATCTTCTGTTTAAGCAATCCAATAACATGTTGCTGATACTTTTAACATATGAAACTGGCAGTTTAAAGCCCTAATGGCCAAAGTTGCAGAAGTGTAAAAGTACAGTTTTGTACCTACCATAAATGTAGATGTCCGATAGATATGCAACTGCAGTCCTTACATATGGGTTGTCCTGCCTCAGGCAGCCCTCGGTCGGCCGGATTCCAAAGTCTGGGTCCGGCGTCGGCTGATGTCGCCTCCTCCCCGACGTCAGAGCGGCTGGGGTATAAAAGCATCAGCCGACGCCATCTTCCTCAGTGTTTCTTGCCCCAGATGCCAGGTGCCCTCCAAGGAAGGCTAAATTTAGAACTGGATAAAAACTCCAGACAAACACAATAGCAATAAACAGATACACCATAACAGATATCCCCATCTAAGTATAAAAGGAGGGAAGTGGACCCGATACACAGAGGGGTAGGAGGGAGGGAAAACCTGACTGCAGTTGCATATCTATCGGACATCTACATTTATGGTAGGTACAAAACTGTACTATGTCCTTCAAGAATGCAACTGCAGTCCTTACATATGGGTTGAATACCATAGCCAAGCTGGGGGTGGTAGGTTCTAAGATAAAGATGGTGTAGCTAAAATGCCCTGCAGGGCTGCCGAAGCAAAGCCTGCTCAGGATCTGGAATATAAAGGCAGGTGGTAGTGCTTGGAAAATGTATGCACGGAGCTCCATGTAGCAGCTTCTAGAATATCCTTTGTAGCCACCCCTCTTAGGAAGGCTGTGGAGGTGGCTGTAGCTCTGGTGGAGTGTGGTCTGATATTGGCTGGCACACCCTTTCCATGGAAAGAATAACAGAATTTGATGCAATGTCCAATCCATTTTGAAATTGTTTGTTTGGAAATTGCCTTTCCTTGCACTCCAGGAGCGTATGCTACAAATAGTTGGTCAGACTTTCTGTTGGCCTTTGTTCTGTCCAAGTAGTAGCGTAGTTGTCTGTGTATGTCCAAAGTGTGCAGCAGCTTTTCCCCTTTATTTTGAGGATTGGGGAAGAAGGTGGGCAGGTGAATTGCTTGATTTAGTGACACCCTGGATATCACTTTTGGCATAAAAGAAGGATTGGTTCTTAAAGAAACCCTGTCCTGAAGAAAAATGAGAAATGGAGGTACTGCCATGAGGGCCTGTATCTCCGAAACTCTTCTTGCTGAGGTAATTGCCAACAGGAAAACTGTTTTCCAGGAAAGAAATTGCAATTCTGAAGATGCAGCTGGTTCAAAAGGAGGAAGAGTTAATTTTTCCAACACGAAGTTGAGGTCCCATGCAGGCACTGGTGGTTTTCTGGGAGGCTTGATATTCTTTATCCCTCTTAGAAATTGTCTTAGTAAAGGATGTGAAAACACAGGAGGATCAGTGTTGTATGATGCTGAAATTGCTGAAGCGTGTATTTTTATGGAAGAATAGGAAAGTCCATTATGCAGCATTTCTGCCAAGTATTCCAGTATCTGTGGGATGCTCATTACTGATGCATCCTGTCCCTTGTTGGTATTCCAGATGTTGAATCTCTTCCATTTGGCTGAATAAGTCTTTCTGGTGGAAGGTCTGTGTGCTTCCAATAATATTTGTTGAACTTCCTTGGAAAGAGAGATATGGGTAGAAATCATGGAACCCTCCAGGCTGTCAGCTGCAGAGTTTGCAGGTTGGGATGAACCGTCCTGTAATTGTGCTGAGTCAAGAGTAGAGGCCATTGAGGCAGGGGCCACGGGTTGGTGCAAGTTATGCTCCTTAGTAATGGATACCAGTGCTGTCTTGGCCAATCTGGAGCTATTAAGATGCCTTTCGGTTGCTCTGCTTTGATCTTCAGTAACACCTTGGTCATTAATGGTAGAGGTGGGAATGCACAGATTGTTAGAAAGTTCCAGCTGAATGAGAGAGCATCTATTCTCCAGGCTTGTGGATGGTGTGTTCTCGAGCAGAACTTTTTCAGATGATGATTGAGGTGGGAGGCAAAGAGATCTATGTCTGGCCTTCCCCATGCATGAGTTATTTGAGCAAAAATGTCTGGATGCAACATCCATTCGTGCGGGTCCAGGATGTTCCTGCTTAGACTGTCCGCCAGAACATTGTCCCTGCCCGTAACAAACTGGGATTGCAGCTGTAAGTTCAGTTTCAGGGACTTTTCCCAAAGAGTCATTGTTAGTCTGCAAAGGGGGTAAGAATGAGTACCTCCCTGCTTGTTTATGTACCACATAACAGTGGTGTTTGTCTGTCTTTATTAGCAGATGGCCTTGTTGAAGATATTTTCCAAAGGCCTCGATTGCATGAATTACTGCTAACATCTCTTTTTGATTGATGTGTAGATGTACTTCCTGGGGGGGTCCATTGCCCTTGAATGCATCTGCCCTCCATGTGCGCCCCCCATCCATGGTCTGAGGCGTCTGTTGTAATGGTTTGGCTTGTTTGAGGTTTGTTGAAAGGCATACCTTTGTTTAACTGGCTTGCTTGGGCCCACCACAAAAATTCCTTTTGTATACATGGAATGAGTGGGATAATTGCTTCTAAGTTGTGGCTGTGTTGAGACCATAAACTTTTTAGGTACCATTGCAGTTTTCTCATGTGTAGTCTTGCCTGTGGAATCAGTAGAATGCAAGATGCCATGAAACCCAGGGCCTGCAGAATTTTCCTTGCAGTCATCTGGGTGAGCTTTGCTAGGCTTTTGAAGTAATGTGGTAATTGTTCTTGCTTCTCTTCTGTGAGGTAAGCCATTTGTGATTCTGTCTCTCGTTTGGCTCCTAGAAAAATTATTTGTTGGGATGGCAGTAGTCTTGATTTTTGTAAGTTGACTGTGTATTCCAAAGCCTGTAGTAAGTAAATGACATAATTCAAGTTTTTTGTCAAGGCTTGCTTGCTGTCCGCTTGTATAAGGCAGTTGTCCAGGTAACGGTATATTTGTATCCCCTGGAGTCTGCAGTGTGCAATTACTGATGCCAGGCATTTCGTGAGTACTCTGGGCGCAGTAGATAAGCCAAAAGGCAATGCTGAGAATTGATAATGCTCTGACCCTGCAAGAAATCTGAGGTATCTTCTGCAACTGTGTCTGATTGGGACATGCAGGTATGCCTCTTTGAGGTCCAGAGTAACCAGCCAAGACCCCTTGCCCAGCATGGGAAGGAGTTGCTGTAGCGTCAGCATTTTGAATTTTGGTACAATGAGAAAAGTGCTTAGAGTGGACAAGTCCAGTATAGGTCTACATTGCTTTTCTTTTCTTGGAACAAGGAACAGTCTTGAGTAAAATCCCTGGGTCTGGTGGAGTATTGTTTTGTGGATATTTTTTGTTATAAACTTGTTGATATTGGCTTTTAACCAGGTTGACTTGCTCTTTTGAGTTAGTCCTGTGCTTAATCCAACTGTTTGATAGTACAGAGCTGCTGTGAACAATGTCTCACTGGCAGCAGAATCCACATGGTTTGAGGAGGTTTGATATTTTTCCAGGGTGTCACTCAGTAATGAAAAATTTGCTTTGGAATAATTCCTAAATGTTAGAGGATTAGATGAGGGTCAAAAGTTTTAGTTTACGTTGAGAAGCTCGGTTTCATCTTACTGCTTGACCACTTTTGAGGTGAGCCTGGTTTTTGATGAATACTGACACACCTCCCTCATTTGTCCATTCCTGTGAAATATCAGGTCCAAATGCGTGGAAGAGATTATTAGCCTTGTTCCTGCCAGTGTGCTCTCTGCATCTAACTCATTACATCCAAGTGACACCTCCAGGTGCATCTGCAGTTACCTCCAACTGATGTCTCTAGGCGTCAAATATTGCTTGTTTATATTTCCTTCAATAATTCCAAAACCATGTTATGTACAAGGTTTTAAAATATTTCATCTTAAAGCTTACATAATGACAAACTCACCTGCTGTAATATTTGACCTGTGTCTAGCGCAGCTAAAGAGATATTGACTGTTGTTTTTAAGATATTAATTTATAGAGATAACATTTTCACATTTTTTCTAAATATCTCAACAACCAAGTAATACAGACAGAACTCCTTAGCCTCATACGAAAGCTTTCAGCTAGATGAATGAAATGTCACTGAAAGTGTGTGTGTAACTTGAGTGATTGCTGAGATATAAGTTGTTTGCAAAATAATACAGACATAACAGTTAGTGTTTACTGTGACTTATAATTCAGTTTAAGACCTAGAAACTAACAATAACACCACTATAAAATAGTTTGTCCTGAAGGGTTTGTCATTTATACTTCTTTGAGGTATGGACTTATGGTTCCAGAGATATGAAAATTTGTTTGAAATGTGAGAACATATTTTGATTCTGTTAAAAGAGCTCTGCCCATTGAAGTTATAGTGCAAACTTCCAGAGCTCCTTTGGAGTGAATGACTTAAGCCATACCTCTGCACAGACATCTACATTCTCCAAGGTCAGGAGAGTTTGCAGGGAGTGGAGTTTTTTTTTTTTGTCATCATCGTCGTTCAGATTTCTAGCACTGAGCAGTAGTAATACCTTTAAAATCTATGTTGGAAGGTTTATCACGTATGCATTGCCCCCGAAAAACATGTAATTTAACATCCATCTTAAGTTTCTCAGCTGCTGTGGGGGATGCCCCCTTCTCCAAAGCCTTTCACTAAGAGACCATGACTATAAACAGGATGGAGCTGCAACAGCTCTGCATTGAGAACTCTAGTAATCATGTGACCTGGAAAGCAACAAGAAAGTACTGGGGAAAGTACAGTCGTGTGCACTTACCACAAATGTAGATGTTTGCGTGTACTCACTGTTGCAGTCCTCACCTGTGGGGGTTATCCCTGCTGTGGTAAGCCCTCGGCCGGCCCGAATACCAGAGTCAATGTTTTATGCGTCAGCTGCTGTCGCTTGTTGACTGATGTCAGGTCATCAGTGCTATAAAGCAAAGCAGCTGACTCCATTACATCAGTTTTTCTTGCCCTAACCAGTCAGAAGCCCCAGAAAATATGGTAAGGTGGTCCTGGTGGCTAAAAGCCACCGTAAGAAGCTTATGTCTCCCTAAGGAAAGAAGATATAAGGGGGAAGGAGGGAGGGAAACCAGGACTGCAACAGTGAATACACTCGAACATCTACATTTATGGTAAGTGTACACAACTGTACTATGTTCTTAGTGTTTCACTATTGCAGTCATCACCTGTGGAAGGATTCCCAAAGCTCAGGAGAGGGGTGGTAGCATTAGTAAGAGACCTAGGCTTGGGTCAGCATGCCCTGCAGAACTGCATTGGCAAAACCTGCCCTAGCCTTAGAGAAAAGAGGTATGTGGTAATGCTTTGTAAAGGTATGGACAGAAGTCCAGGTGTCAGCTTCCAAGATGTCCCTGGTGGGAACTCCTCTCAGGAATGCTGTGGAAGTGGAGGCTGCCCTAGTGGAATGGGTACAAATAGACTTAGGGGGTGGCTTCCCATGAAATCGCTAGCAGAAATGGATGCAGTGTGATGTCCATTTGGAGATGGTTTGCTTGGAAATGGGCTTCCCCTCTGCTCCTGGAGCAAAGCTGACAAGAAGTTGGTCTATTTTCCTGAAGGCTTTGTTACAGTCTAGGTAGTGTCTAAGCTGTCTGTGCACGTCTAGTGAGTGCAAAATTATTTCCCCCTTGTTTTGAGGGTTAGGGAAGAAGGTAGGTAGATGTATGGTCTGGCTGAGAGTTACATTAGATACCACCTTGGGCATAGGAGGGGTTATTTCTCAGGGAGACCCTGTCTGCATGGAAAATGATGGAAGGGCTCAATGGCTATCAATGCCTGAAGTTCTGAAATCCTTCTGGCTGAGGTGATAGCTAGTAGGGAAGCAGTCTTCCTGGAAAGGTATTTCAGTTCTGCTAAAGCAGCAGGTTTGAAGGGTGGCAAGGTTAGTTTTTCCAAAACATAATTCAGGTCCCAAGCTGGCGTGGGAGGCCTTTTGGGAGGTCTGATATTCGAAGCTCCTCTGGGGAATTGTTTAATCAAAGGATCTGAGAACAGGGGTGGATCTGTACTGAAATAGAAGAGAAGGAGAGGCCACTATTTAGTAACTCCGCTAGATAGTCAAGGATAAGAGGGATGTAAGATTGTGAGGAAATGCCCCCTCTGGACTGGCTTCATGAGCAGAATCTCTTCCATTTTCCTGCATAAGATTTTCTGGTGCTGGGCCTTCTGGCCTCTGTAATAATGTCTAGGACATGTTTGCTTAACAGGGGCCCCTGGATTGCTTTTAGAGTATAAGCCATGCTGACAGTTTGACAGTCTACAAGTCAGGGTGCAGCATATGTCAGGCTGCGCGATAAGGGGTACCAATGCTGCCTGGGTCACTCTGGATTAATGAGGATGGCCTTTGGTCTCTCATCCCTTATCTTGATCAGTACATGGATGTGGAGGGTAGGCATCTTTTAGGTCTAAGGTCACTAACCAGGCATTGTTTGTCAGAATAGGCAGCAGCTGCTGCAAAGTTAGCATTTTGAATTTGGGGACCACCAGGGAGGTGTTCAAAATGGATAGATATAGGATGGGGTGCCAAGTGCCCTCTTTTCTGGGACTGAGGAATAGTCTGGAATAAAAGCCTTTGCCTGTTTGATCTGTGGGAACAGGTTCTACTGCCCCCTGGGATATGAGAGTTTGGATTTGTTTCAATGCCTATGCCCACTGATTTGGAGGCAAGTCTGGGTACCCTCTTGGAACTGGGAGTTCATTGAAGGGAAATTTGTATCCCTGAAAAATGATCTTCAAGACCCATTGGTCTTTTGTTACAGAAAGACAATTTACTTTGCAGAGGGAGAGCCTTCCTCCTAGTTTCTGATGAGTGAAAGGAGGGCAGAGGGGGAAGAGGGAGTCATTAGTTTTTGCCATAGAAGGATGGCTTAGAACTCCCCGTCTTTGCGGCAGAAGTGGTCCAATGTTTGGTTCTCTGCTGTCCCTGGGATAAAGGCCTGGGAGGTCTGTCCCTGTGGGGCTTACCTTGTCCCTATCTACTGGGTGCAGGACATGACCAGTGCTTACAGGGAATATTCCTGCTGAACCTGGGAGGTTGAACCTGAAAAAAGTCTTTTACTGTTTGCATAGATTTTGCTTTGTCTTCCCTCTTTTTAAGCACCTCTTCTACTTTTACTCCAAACAAGCAGTCCTTTATCTAAGGGTGCATCAATTAATTTACACTTGACATGATCAGGAAGAGGTTGTTCCTTCAACCATGCCTGTCTTCTAATGACAGATCCTGACACTACTGCCCTGCTTGAGGCTTCTAGTGCGTCATATCCACAGTGCAAAGAGTGTTTTGCCAATTGACAAGTAGAGTGCAGTAAGTCTGTTAACTCTTTCAAATTGGCACAGTCAGAAAAGGTAGAAATCTTTTGTTTTAATAGTTACAAAGTGTCCGGGTCTGCAGCAGGATTTCTGTACAGGTATTTGTGAGAATCCGGTACTCTGTAATAACTGTCAGGTTTACTGGGAGCGGGTGGGTAGGCGTAAGGGGCTAAGCTGGATTCATGGAAAACATCATCCATGACTTTTAAAATAGCCAGGTCTAGAAACTCTCAGTCTTTTCTTAGACTGAGGGAAGGCCTAAGATTCCCAGTGGAAATATTCCCTGAGGGTATGAAGGGTTTCCCCAAAGGAAAGATCTTCTGGTGGGGAGGCAGAGGGAATGGATTCCTCTGCATCTGAATCTTCATAAGCAGTAAGAGGCTGTTGTTCCTCTTCAACAACTGAATAATCAGATTCCTCAGAATCCTGTTCTATCATTACTTTAGGAGAAGGGTGTCTTTTACTTTTAGAAGTTGTGGCCTGAGTACCCCTGATAAGGGAGAGAAGATCCTCTGCCAACTTAAAAATTTGGGCTTGGGGTGGTGGAGCAGGGGTAAGATGGAGACTAGAAGTACATTTTCTAAGAGTGGCCTGGCTTCCAGGCCTAACAGTATAGTACAGTTGTGTACACTTACCATAAATGTAGATGTTCGAGTGGATTCACTGTTGCAGTCATCACATTTGGGTAATCTGCTTGCAGTAGCCCCTCAGTCGGCCTGATTAACAAAGTCTTGGGTCCTGCGTCGGTTGCTGTCCCTTCTTCCGTGACGTCAGGTCATCAGGGGTATAAAACATGCAGCCGATGCCATTACATCAGTTTGTCTTGCCCAAGATGTCAGGTGCCCCTCCAACAAAAAAGCAAATACACCAAAAAGCTTTTGAGCATAGTAAAGGAGAGTAGAGATATAGTCAAAAAAAAGGTAAGGGGGCTGGAGGGAGGGTAACCAGGACTGCAACAGTGAATACACTCGAACATCTACATTTATGGTAAGCGTACAAATCTGTACTATGCTCTTCGTGTTTCACTGTTGCAGTCATCACATTTGGGTAGATTCCCAAAGCTAAGGATGGGAGGAGGAATTTAGATAGCATTAGGACCAGCTATAAGGCCCTGCAAGACTGCAGTGACAAAGCCAGCTCTGGATTTAGAGAAAATTAGCAGATGGTAATGCTTGGTGAACATATGTACAGAACTCCAGGTAGCAGCTTCTAGGATGTCCCTGGTAGGGACGTCTCTGAGAAAGGCTCTGTAGAGGTAGATGCAGCCCTGGTTGAGTGGGGTATGATCCCCTGTGGGAAAGGTTTTCCATTGTGCTTGTAACAGAAATGAATACAATGGCCTATCCATTTGGAAATGGTTTGCTTTGAAATAGCCTTCCCCTCTGCCCCTGCAGCAAATGCCACCAGCAGTTGTTCAAATTTCCTTTGAGGTTTAGTCCTGTCCAAGTAAAATCTAAGTTGTCTGTGCACATCTAAGGAGTGCAGAATCAGTTCCCCTTTGTTTTGTGGATTAGGAAAGAAGGTTAGCAAATGAATGGACTGATTAAAGGCCACATTGGATACCACCTTGGGCATGAAAGAGGGATTGGTCCTGAGGGACACCCTGTCCACATGAAAGATGATGAAAGGCTCCACTGCCATAAGGGCCTGTAATTCAGATACCCTTCTTGCTGAAGTGATTGCTAAAAGGAAAGATGTTTTCCAAGAAAGGAATTTTAAGTCTGCAGTTGCAGCTGGCTCGAAAGGAGGAAGAGTGAGTTTCTCCAATACAAAGTTAAGGTCCCAGGCTGGAGTTGGAACTCTCCTTGGTGGTCGTACATTTTTGGCCCCTCTGAGGAACTGCTTGAGCAGTGGATGAGAGGAGAGGGGAGGTTCTGTGTTATAATGAGCTGAAATGACTGAGGCGTGAATTTTGATGGAGGAGAAAGACAGGCCCTTGTGAAGCATCTCAATTAAGTATTGTAAAATCTGAGGTAAATTGGACACTGCTGTGCTCATCCCTTGAGACTGATTCCAGGCACAGAATCTTTTCCATTTTTCAGCATAAGATTTTCTAGTACTAGGCCTCCTTGCCTATAAATTGATATCCATCACTGGTTTACTGAGGGATGGTAAAGGAGATATTAGTTAATTAGCCAGGCTGCTAGGTTCAGTGTTTGAAGCTGAGGGTGCAAAATCTGGTTCTCCTGCTGAGACAATAGGGTAGGAGTCTGAGGCAGGTGCCATAGGGCCAACATTGACAGTGCGCAAGAGGGGGTACCAGTGTTGGCGTGGCCAGTCTGGTGCAATCAGAACTGTCCTTAGTTTGTCTTGTTTGATCTTTAGTAGTACTTTGGAGAGCAAAGGCAAAGGAGGAAAGGCATAAACTGATAGGTTTTTCCAGCTGAAGGACAGAGCATTCATTTTCCAAACTTGTTTGTGGGGTGTCCTTGTGCAAAATTTATCCAACTGATAGTTCTGGGGGGTGGCAAACAGGTCTATATCTGGGCTCCCCCATTTGCTTGTCAACATGTTGAAAATCCTTAGTTTCAGTTTCCACTCATGTGGGTCCATGAGGTTTCTGCTTAGTTCGTCTGCCAGTGTATTTAGTTTTCCTGGCAGGAATTGAGCTTGTAGATGCACTTGGTAGCTCAGGGCTGTGTTCCACATTGCCATCACTAGTCTGCAGAGGGGGTAAGAATGTGTACCTCCTGCTTGTTTATGTACCACATAACAGTGGTGTTGTCCATCTTTACCATTAATTGTCCTGGAAGAATGTTGTCCATGAAGGCTGTCAGAGCATTCTGTACAGCTAACATTTCTTTTTGATTGATATGCGGGTGCATTCGACTTGGGTTCCATTTGCCCTGAATGCACTTCCCTGCCAGGTGAGCCCCCCATGCATAGTCTGATGCATCTGTTGTTAGGGTTTGGGTGGCAGGGGGTAGTGTGAATGGTAGTCCCTTGTTCTGGTGGCAGGCCTCTAGGTGTAGGCAAGGTATGATATGAATCATTGCTTCTACATCCTGAGAATGTTGACAGCATAGGCTTTTTAGATACCATTGTAGTTTCCTCATATGCAGTCTTGCATATGGAATTAGAAGAATGCAGGAGGCCATGAACCCCTTGTAGTATTTGCCTTGCAGATAGCAGGGTTTTTGTGGCCATTTGTTTGAAGTAGGTAGTTAAATGAATTTGTTTCTCTGGTGTGAGGAAAGCCATCTGGGAAGTTGTATTCAAACTTGCTCCCAGGAATATAATTTGTTGACAGGGTACCAGGTGTGGTTTCTTTTCATTTATGGTGTAGCCCAGACAAGTTAGCACCCTTTGTACAAAGGCCAGAAGATTCAAAAGTATGTCCTGGCTTTCTGTCTGCATTAGACAATCATCCAGGTATTGGTATATTTGAATATTTCTTTGCCGGCAAACTGCAATGACTGGAGCTAGGCACTTTGTGAATACCCTGGGCACAGTAGATAAGCCAAAGGGCAGTGCAGAGAACTGATAGTGCATGTAGCCTGCTTTGAAGCATAGGTATCTTCTGCAAGAGTTCCTGATTGGGATGTGCAGATATGCTTCCTTTAAATCTAGTGTTGCCAACCAGGCATCTTTGCCTAGCATAGGGAGCAACTGGTGAAGAGTCAGCATCTTGAATTTTGGAATCACCAAAAAGGTGTTTAGAGTAGACAGGTCCAGGATAGGACACCATGAATTGTCTTTTCTGGGTACCAGGAAAAGTCTAGAGTAGAAACCTTGTCCCTTTTCCTCTTCTGGCACGAACTGAATAGCCCCCATGCTTAAGAGAGAAAGTACTTGCTTTTGGGCTTCTGCCCACTGATTTGGGGGTAGATCTGGCTACCCGCTTGGTGTTGGTAACATGTGGAAGTGAAATCTGTATCCTTGGGGCACTATATTTAAAACCCATTTGTCCTGGGTAATGAGTTCCCAGTTCTTTGCACGAAGAGCAATCTTTCCCCCCAAAGGGGCAGGCAGTTGAGAAGTGCTTGGAAGTTTTAAAAAGAAGTCATTCAGGCAGTTTACCCATAGGGGTGAGTTTTATTACTCCCAGATTTGGAAATGGAGGCCCCCCACTGCTTAGCACTGTGCGTACCCTGGGACTAAAGTCTGGGAGCTCTGCTGGATCTGGGTTTGGACTGAAGGTCTGGAAGAGGCAGGGAAGGACCAATTCTTGGTAGGCCAATGCCAAATAAATCTAGGAGGTTGTACTTGTAAAAAAATCTGTAACAGTTTACATAGATTTAGCTTTTTCCTCCATCTTTTTCAGAACATATTCTGCCTTGTTGCCAAACAGGCGGTCCTGGTTAAGGCAGCATCCAGTAATTTCGCTTTAACATGAACTGGCAAGGATTGCTCCTTAAGGCAAGCATGCCTTCTACGTACAGACCCAGTTACAGCAGCCCTGCAAGATGCCTCTAGTGAATCAAAACCACATTGCAAAATACTTTTTCCAACTTGTTCAGCTGACTGCAGTAAATCCTGTAAATCCTTATTTTCAGCACAATCAGAAATCAACATTTTCTGTTTAAGCAATCCAATAATATGCTGCTGATACTTTAACATATGAAAATGGCAGTTTAAGGCCCTAATGGCCAAAGTTGCAGAAGTGTATACCTTCTTACCCCATCTATCCAGCGCCCTGGAGTCTCTATCAGAGGGGGTAGGATTTTTGGCAGTAGTAGCTTTAATGCCCTTGGGTCCCTGTGAAATGGTCTCAGGATCCACAGTAGGATTTTTAAAAGGGAACTTGTGAGAGTCACGGACCCTGTAATATCTACCAGGTTTTCTGGGAGCAGGAGGTAAAAAGTCAGGGGCCAAGATAGATTCCAAAAAGGCATCATCAACAATGTCTAATACAGGAGGTATGGCTAAAGGCCTGTGCTGGGGCAGGAGTAAGAAATCCCTAAACCTCTTTTTAGAATCAGAGAAATCCTGACTTTCCCAACGAAAATGCTCCCTGAGAGTATGCAAGGTTTCACCAAAAGAGAAATCCTCTGGGGGGAAGCAGAGGGAATAGAATCCTCAGCATCAGAATCCTCACAGGTAGATAAGGGTAAATCCTGGTCATCAGAGGAAAAAGAAAATTCAGAATCCTGGTCAGAAGTATCATAAGCAAACTCAATCCTAGGTCTCTTAGAGGGGGGAAGGCTGGCTTCCCCTGATTAAAGTAATAAGGTCTTCAGCCATTCTTATCATTTGTTTTTTAGGCATAGAAGCCTGACCATGCGGTCTGGGCATCGGTTTTCTAGGCATGGTTCGAGTTTTAGGCCTTGAAGAAGAAGATGTCATTGGTTTAATATGCAAGTCAGTAGGACTGAATACACCCTCAGAAGCTGGTGCCTGCACAGTGGCTCCGGATCCATCCGAGAGACAGACATCCGCAGGTTCCATAGGTGAAGCATCTCGCAGCATACCGGACTCCAAATGGGTCTCAGTAGAGGCCTGCGAATCTGAAGTAGCGGGTATCAGGGCTGCAAAAGCGCCTCACTGAGTACCGGCAAACTGGCGACTGGCTTAGGAGAAGCATCGTTGGCAGCTTTGGACCTAGGCGGCCTGTCTCTGTCTTTATCTTTGCGTTTTTTCAGAATGTCGGTAGTCAGAGGGCTTACCGAAGACATATCAGGATAACTGAACCGAGCACCAAAATATTTAGAGGAGAAAATGTACAGACGATGGATAGTTCTTGGTTTAAATAAGGCACAAAACTGACAGCGAGGTACGTCGTGGTCAAGGCCTAGGCAAGGAATACAGTACGAATTAAATTCTTTATGAGGTATTTGCTTTCCACAAGTAATGCAATTATTTTCTTTTACTGACATCGGTTTAGAGCAAGAAAAAGATTCCCTAACAGGGTACTTGACTTTTAGTTGAAGACTTCGGTTCTGAAACTCGAAAATAACGATTTCAGGAGTCGGCCGATATGGCACTTGCAAACTGCTTCTGCTTCAGGCTCCACACGGCAAGAAAGACTGATGTAATGGTGTCGGCTGCATGTTTTATACCCCTGACATCACGACAGAAGGGACAGCAACTGACGCAGGACCCAAGACTTAGTTAATCAGGCCGACTGAGGGCTACTGCAAGCAGATAACTCAAATGTGATGACTGCAACAGTGAAGCACGAAGAACATCCATCAGTCTGAGAGAAATGGTAGTCGGATGAGAGGACATCGTTTTTTGTCTAGAATCAGTAGTGCGAGAGGCCTCCTTGGAAGCCAGTGCCTGCATTGTGGCTCTGAACCCAACCATGGCAGAAACAACCAAAGGCTTGGAAGACGACGAAGATTTCTACCGGACTCTGAAGGGTCTTGATAGAGGCCTGTGTCTATATCGTATCTGGCATCAGAGGCTGTAAAAGTGCCTCACTGAATTCCGGAGAACAGACTACCTCCTTGCCGGTAGCATCGTCGAAAGGCTTAGCCTTGTGTGGTCTGTCTCTATCTTTATCTCTATGTTTTTTTTTTGGAATGTCTATGGATTGCTGGCTGACAGACGCTATTTCAGAATGCAAAGAGGGAAGACAAAAATACCTGTCTACAATAAGAGCTCTACAACGAATGATTCTCATATTAAAGAGGGCACAGAACCAGCAACGGGGGAAGTCGCGGTCTGGGCCTAAACAAGTAATGCAGTATGAATGGAAGTCTCGGTGTGGGATCGGCTTTCCACAGACAAGACAATTGTTAACTTTTTCGGACATCGGTTAGTGCAAGAAAAAAGGATCCCCAATGGGGTACTTGGCTTTAGACGTTTTCAGCTGTAATTCGAGCTCTGGTAGCGATCGACTGCCACACTTGCGAACTGCTTCTGCTACGGGCTCTACGAGAAGAAATACTGGGGTAATAGCATCTGCTGCCTTGCTTTATAGCACTGATGACCTGATGTCAGTCAACAAACGACAGCAGCCAACGCAGAAAAACAATGACTCTAGTATTCGGGCCGTCCAAGGGCTACCAAACAGGGATAACCCCCACAGGTGATAATTGCAACAGTGAAACACAAAGAACATCAGAGCTACAGATAAGAAATCTTAAAGAAAACAAAATACCATGAATGTGGGAGCAATGTGTGTTTGGGGTACACAGTATATGCTGTAATAGACAGTAGCAGTAGTGCAAAGCATAAGCTACAGCATAATGCCGTTGTCATCTGGGGTAATGAGCATGGAAACTCACATGAGGAGGCAAAGATGACCACCTGGCAATCCAGAGGGTACATCATGATAAAAAGGGACTTAAATGCCATGCAGAGACCATATTAGGTCAAAAGTGAGGACCACCACCTTCAGAAGACAGCATGTAAAGCAAAGACCACAGAATGGCAAGAGTTGGTAGGTGTATGGGGGGCAATATAAAAGACCTAACACTGCAATAAACAGACTCGTACAACTAGGTGCTATATCAAAAGGCTGTATTAAAAGGCTGATTAGGGTTGAAAAATCATACTCACAACCTTAGTAAACACAGAATACCACCAGGTGACCGAAGTAAAATCCAAGATCCATAAAAATGTTCCAGGTACAAAACAGGGCATAACTGTGTGCATATCAGACACAGCATGAAAAAAAAACAGAGCCAAACTACAGAAAGGGATGGTGCAGAACTGCACATCAATAGTCTAAGGCTGGTAAATGTGGGATGCCTTTCCACAATTGTGCAAAACCTCTCACTGTGGATTTTCCACGGCTTTCATCAAGGGGATGCTGGCTTGTGGACAACTGTTAATAAAGTGTTGAAGGGATTTTTCTGGAAAAGGAAGAAGGTATGAGTTAATTGGGATAAGTTGATTTTTCACATAGAACGAGGTGATTTAGAATTATCTGATCTGTATGGATATTTTAGAGCTATGAAGTTAGGCTTCTATATATAATACACCAACAGAAGGATATAAATGAAAGGTGAAAGGAATGATGATGATGATGAAGTGGGGGGTGGGGAGGGTTCAGGAAATAAGGAGAGAGTCAGATTTTGGATGCAGATCCTTAAGGAGAGTATCAACTATTACATTCATAAAGCTGTAGAAAGTATTCTAAGAACTAAGGCAGTATGGGAATGGTCATTTTGCCAAAAAGGATGGCTGCAAGTAGGGGTACAGAAAACAGGTAAGAGGGTTATGGAATTTACTGGAGAAAAGTAGCAAAGGAACCAAGATATTGGTAGCAAATAACTAGAGAGGGGAAGGTAACAGAGGGGGATGAGGCCAAGCAAAGCTTTAGGCTACAGGTTAGAGACTGCATTCCCTACCAGGGATTGATAAAGTACAGACACAGATAAAGGGATAGGGAAGTCCTAAGTGAAATACCATCTTTGTTAGACTTTGCAGTGAAGTCCAGAACAGAAGCTGTTGTAAAAAATGGATAATTAGTAGGGGACATAAAATATTGCATGACAACTATAAGAATCACTCAGAGGAGATTAAAAAGATTGGGAAGAGAAGCAAGACCAGAAAAGCAATTTACAAAGGAACAATGGAAGGATGTATGTATGTATGGCTCATAAGAAGGTTAAGTCCAGAAGATACAGGATTTTTGCTTGAAAGTTTATGCATATGTACTTTTACACCCCAAGCAGACTTAAGAATTCTTCACCAGGTAGGTAACATTTCTGTAGTGTGATGGGAAAGAGAGAGGTAACTGGTAACATGTTTTTTGGTAATGAAATGAGTTGGCAGATTTTAAAATTACCCCTCGGCGTACTGAGTCAGCAATATTGGGGAAGCAAGTGGCTGTACTTAAGGAAATATTTTTTTTAAGGAAATTATTCTTTTGAGGTGGGACACAGGATTTGAACTGCCTAGACATATAGTAAGGTCTTAAGGTTAAAGCTAATGGCTGCCAATAAAACAATCACAAGAAAATGCAAATCAATATATAAACCAACTGTAATGGAAGTATTGAAGAACTGGAAATGAGATATTTAGAAAAGGAAAGGAGCAAATTAGACAGAATTAAATGAAATGTGTGGGGACAATACATTCAGAATAATGTTCAGGAGGGGGAGTGAGGTTTAAGAGAAGGCAGTAATTGGGCGATTTACATAAAGTTGGAGTGAATGACAGTTATAAAGAAAGAAAACATATATACAACGTACAGTGCATGAAAAAAATAATATTACGTTTTCTTTTCTATGAATGTATATATGCCTATGTCTTAACTGATAATTTACTAAAGGTGTTAAAAAAAAGTGATGCTGGCTTAACCTGAATGATGGCCTCCTACTACACACATCAGTACAATCCAGCTCATTCCAGACTACCTTCAATATCTCTAACTATTCAGTGACAGCATACACAAGTAACCTCTAAAAGCACCTGTGCCAACCTGCCATACTATCCCAAATATTAAGCAAACTCAGCAATATTATGCCCTGTATGGACCACATGTCAGGAGGTTAAAAAAGGTGTCAGTTATCGCTTGTCAGAGACCCTGGTGCCATACCCATTGAGGCTTGTAAAAGGACATAGTTACAAATACACAACTTTCTAGGTATAAGAAGGCCACTGCCATAAGTTCTTTCAGCCCCATCAGGTACTCTAGAAACATGACACATTTCTACCACAGTCCAACATTCTGCAGGTACCACCGGGTCATCTTACAAGTGGAAGAAGACATGCACCTCGCTGTTGGGATAGCATCTTTGCACAGAATTCATGGCTGACTTCTCATGATAAGAACACAAGTGGCACATATTGGGTATTCTTCACAACAGAGAGACCATGGACATTATACACCTGCCAGCAAACAGGTGTTTGTGGAAAAAATACAGTTGTGTATGTAAACCTACTATAACAGCAGATGTTCCAATAGATTATCATTGCAGTAGCCTAAACTATACGAGTCTTACTCCCTGCAACCAGCCAGCTTTATAAAGCTTTGGGAACCTTCAACACATCCACCTGACATGAGCTTACTCTGAGCTCCTTTAAAAGGACTGTTGGACTGCAAAAGACTTATGGGCTTACACTCAGTCACTATCTTCCTTCATAAAGCAGAGCCTGCAGTCACTACATCTGACCTCGATGCTGCAGGAACTCTGCAACAAGGCCCTACTCTTAAATGTTTACTGAGAATTTTGTCAATGTATGACATAGGCACATTTATGATGAAGAACCTTGTTGCGTATTAACTTTAAGCAGTTACATACATACCTGCTCTGTGACTGACCGTCTCTCAGAAATAATCAGTGCCTTCCAAGGACCTCTTACTAAGCTGACTACTTTCCCCCTTTTTGTTGAACAGCAGGCTATACTGCATATGCTAGTTATTTAACCCCAGGAATGGCACAAAACATGTTTTACTTCACATCTTTTTATTAATTTCCTTGTACTGGCTATAAACTGATTGCTCTCAGTTAGAATTTGTCCTTGAGACAACTGTAAAAAAAAACAAATTGGATGAATTCAACATAAGCTAGAGGAATTTAAAAATGAGTACATCTGCTCCTGATAGTTTAAGTTATGAATTTTATACCAAGGTGAAAGAAAAAAGTTACAGATGCTATGAATTTTAGGTTTGAACACGGTATGCTGGATAAGAGCATGTGAGGGAATAACATTTATATAAAAAAGGGGAATGAAATTATATTAAGAATTGAAGATCAACAACTCGGAATAATGTGAGTTATAAGTTATGCATGAACATTTTACAAAAAAGATTAAGTAAAATATTACTGGATTTACTAGATGACAGCACGTATGGTACTGAACGGAAATGCACGTTTATTGTAAAGGTTAGTATAGTATATTAAATGAAAATAATAAGTTGATTAAGAAAAATCCAAAATCCAAGGCGCAAAAAACAGAGATCACAACCAGAGACAGTAGAATACTATAATTCTACTATCTCTGGTTGTGATCTCTGTTCTTGGATTATTGGTTTTGGTTGGCGTAAATTCTCCCGTGTTTTATGCTTGATTAAGAAAAAGCTTGCGAGTGTTATCAGCAGAATATGTTTGAAATTTTACCCTAATATGGCTTATGTAAAATATTCACAAGAGGAATAGGAACAGCATACTGCAACTCATACAACAGGGTGGTGATGAATGGATGGCTAAGTAAAGAAGTACAAATGAAAAGGAGTTAAACAAGACTGTCCTTTAAGCGGGACATTATTTGCAATGGTTATGAAGGGCAAGGAAATAAGGAGCGAGTTGTTAAAATTCAAAATTAATTTGTTACACGCACACACACACATATATATATATATATATATATATATATATATATATATATATATATATATATATATATATATATATATGGTGTATGCAAACAATTTAAATTTAACAGCTAATGGTAAAGGTTGATCATGCGGGACTATGATTGACACAGAAGGTTGCATGAGTAAACTGGGGTTAGAAATTAATAAAAGCAAATATTACCTGCTTGGATACGTGGTAAATATTTCAGGCATTTATTTTTTGCAGGTATAAATTAGTATTTTAGCACTAAACTGGGTAAAAAAAAGAAAAGTATTAGTAAATTGGAAGGAAATATTACAAGATGCTAGAAATACGACATACATGGAATGCATCCGATTTGTCTTTTAGAAAAGAAGACCTACCTAACTCATGCCTGTTTGCTATGCCAACACTTTACTTGCAGAATCTGTTTACATTTCCAGTGCATTTATGAAATGAATCACTACAAACAATTTTTCTTTTATTTAGGAATGAAGAGTTAACTCCATAAAAGAGAGGTGTCATATGCTTTAACTTACTGAATGGTGGCCTGGATTTGAAAAATCTTGTGTATTAACTAAATTACATCTCTGGGTGATAGAGATAAGCTATACACATAATGACCGTGCTGGGAGAACAATGTAATAATACAAAAATACAACAGAAATAAATAATAAAAAAACAAAAAATATTTACAAGATAGGAAAAATATTATGAAATGATAAGATGGAATGCTGTATGGTATGAAATCAGAAGTAACAGGAAAGAATGGTATGTACATTCTATGGGAAAACATTACATGAAAATATTGAAAGAAAGATGTAAAACGCAACAAGCAGACAAGAAAAATGAAAGAAATCTTTAACAACAATGTGGAAAAAAATATTTTTATGGAGGCTTCTATTTAAAAAAATGCTAGTTAAAGAAGCTATGAAACACAAGGTGTTTTCAAAGATGAACGGCAGCTCAACTACATATAGATCATATAAAAATGTAATGATGTAAGTTTTATAGAAAAATTGTTAAGTGTTTGGATAGTCTGGAAATATGAGATGTCAAGAATATCTGTTAATTGGATTTGGAATGAGCAAAATACAGTCAGTAAGATAAAAAATGGCTGTGGAATAAAGGAGGGGAGGGTAAGCCAAGTGTTAAATAAACAAATGAAAATGTTTAGTGTACACTGGTGGATGATGTTATGAGTTTAGTGTAAATAGGAAAGAGTAATTGTGATGTGTAAATAAATAGAAACTCTGCTCTGATAGATAATGTGGAATCTCTTATATCCACCTGAGCTACCAGCCACTTGAGCAGATGGGACCTTGATTTAAAAACTCGTCCAAAAAATAGTATCTTCAGAAGTGCAGCATCCCCTAATACTGCACTCCAGTCTGTAAAAAAATAATTTTATCACCTGGGGTAGAAATAGAACTTACAGTATTCTGATCTTCCAGCACCAATTGAGCCAATGACATTGTCATTTCAATCTTGCAAAACAAGAAGAGGCGGCAAATACATAAAGAAAAATATAAAATCTCCAGAGTTTTCAACCACACCAAGCACTATATTGTTACTGAGGTTAAATGATATGCAATCGAATAATGGAACCATAAATTACATTTAAAAAAAAACATAAGAGGTTTATTACGCTGCCATGGGTCATATCCATTATTTCAAGCACTGTTGCTCTATTATGTTCTTGCTCCAGGACTGTCTGCTCAGATGTGGAAAGGATCAAAAGTACAAAAACTATACTCTCCTTCAGCATATTTCTCAAGTCTAACTAAAGGCTGATGAATGAAAGGAGGGAGACAAAACTGAACTTTTCATTCCCATATGTTTTTTCTCTTGCACTGTTGAGAGTTTCTTGCCTTGAAGTATTTTACTTTAATCTTCTTTCCTTACATTTAGCACTCCATTGTCCAAAGAGTCGAGCAATAGGTTCAGCTTAAGTTAAACACTGAAAGAATAGTTGTGTAAAATCTTACCATAACCGTATATGTCCTTCTCTTCTATGTTGCAGTATTCTTTACATATAGGTTGTCTTCCATCAAACAACCCGACGTCCAGTCTGTATACAAAAGCTTATAACCACTGCCAGTACATGGGATGTTGCACGTAGGCTCATAAAAGGACATCTGCACGTACCATCCTCAGAACAAGGAAGCCCCATGAGGAAGCAATAGTCCTAAGGCAAACAAGGAGTCATCCTAGGAAGGGACAAGCTGCAGGGGAAGACGAGAGAGACAGAATACTGCAAAATAGAAGAGAAGAGCATCTATGGTTATGGTAAGATTTTACACAACTATTCTATGTCCTTCTATTCAATGCTGCAGTATTCTTTATGTATGGGAGAGTGCCAAAGCTTCGGTGGTATTTAGGGAGATGGAAGGAGCAGAGTAATGTGAGGAAGAATTTTCCACAAATCCATGCAGAATAGCTCCATCAAATCCTGCCCTGGACATAGAAATAATGTCCAACTTGTAATGTTTGGTAAAAGTATGGACTGAAGACCAAATAGCATCCTCCAAAATGGAATTAGTATCCAGACCTTTAAAGAAAGCCCCTGACAAAGCAACTGACCTGTTGGAATGGGCTCTGACAGAAGAAGGCAGTGATGTTCCATGAAAAACATAACAGAATATAACAGCTTTAGAAATCCAAGATGAATGTTTGTTTAGAAACAGGTAAACCCAGAGCCCTGGGATGAAAACAGCCAAAAAGCTGATCTGACTTCCTTATAGCTTTTGTCTTGTCAAGGTAAAATCTAAGTTGCATATGTACATCTAATGTATGCAAAATCCTTTCACTACAGGATTGAGAAGGGAAAAAGGTGGGCGACTAGAAAGACCGATTACGAGACAAAGCATTCACCACTTCAAAAGACTGAATCTCAGAGACCCTCCTAGCAGAAGTTAAGGCTACCAGAATGACTGTTTTTCCAAGTGCAAAACTTTAGAGGAGCCGAGGCCGCAGGCTCAAAAGGAGCCAGAGTTAGCTTCTGTATGAAATAGTTAAGATCTCAAGGAGGAGACACTGGTTTGCTGGGAGATTTGATGTGTAGGAGATTTGATGTGTAGGATGCCTTTAAGAAAAGGTTTAACCTCCAATCTGGAGGCTAAAGGAGGTGTTAATGACTGAGAAGAAGAAGGAGCAGAAAAGTGGACTTTCACTAAGGAATATGACAAGCCACTTTTAAGCAATTCACACAAGAAAGTAGTACTGGAATTTCCACAGATAGTAGATCTTAGACTTCTTTTAAGGCACCAGAAAATCTTTTCCATTTGGAAAAGTATAATTTCCTAGTACTGGGTTTCCTGGCTGCCTGCAAAACCCTAAGCACATCCTGTGAAAAAAAAAGTACATGAAAGGCATCAAAAATCGATCACCCACAAGGTCATCTGTAGTGTTGACAGATGTGGATGAATCAAGGATCCCTTGCCTTGTGTGAGAAGTCCAACCGGTGAGGAAAGTTGTGGTGATGGCCCTTGGCTGCTTGCAGAAAAAGAGGAAACCAATGCTGTTTTGGCCTTAAGGGAGTAACTAACATGATTTTGGTCTGTCCTGCTGAATTTTCAGCAAGACTTTTTGAATAAGGGGGAAGGGGGGAAATGCAGAAAGAAAATCCCCTTCCATGAGAAAGACAGACGTCCACCTTCCAAGCCAGAGGGTGTAGGACCCTGCACAAAAGACAGGAAGTTGTCTGTTTTGATAGGAGGCAAAGAAGTCCAGATGTGGAGTACCCCGCCAGTGAACTAGATCTAGGAACACATCCCTGTGAAGCATCCATTCATGGGATTGTGTCATCCGCCACAGCATTCTGAGCTGAGGGCAGGTAAACAGCATGAAGGGTTACTTTTACTGGAGAGCTAATTCCCATCCCTTGAGAGCTAACCTGCAAAGAAGTTAACATTTGGTCCTCCTGCTCGTTTATGTACCAGAGGATGGAAGCATTGTCTGTAAGCATCTTCAGAGGACCTGGTAGAAAGAGAGGATGAAAGGTTTGCAAGGCTAGAATCAGAGCTCTCATCTCTTGGATGTTGATGTCCTCCCTCTGCTGAGATGGAAAGCAGAGACACTGAACCTTCCTGGAAGCAAAGGTTACCCCCCAGCCTATGTCTGAGGTGTCTGTGAACAGCAGTTGAGAAGGCTGAGGTAAGAGAAAGGGAAGGCATGGATTCAGAGAGAGTTGTTGAATCCAAAAGTGGAGCCCTGTTTTCAGGCAAGGGAGGAGAGGAATCAGGACATCTAAAGGGTGAGCATGTTAAAACCAGGTTGCCTTTAGAAACCATTGAAATTTCCTCATGTGAAGCTTTGCCAAAGGCAGCATGGGAAATGGAAGCCAAGAATCCAAGTAGTCTCAGAAATTCCCTGGCTGGGATAAAAGGAAGAGCAGAAGGCATTCCATGAAGGTTGTAAGAGAGAGAACCTTGTCTGCAGGCAGGAAAACTATCATCAGATCTGTCCTGAACCTGCATCCTTAGAAGATGTGATCTTGAGATGGAGTCAGACTGGACTTTTTTAAATTTATGGTAAATTCTAGGCCTTAAAGAATATGAATGGCCTGCACAAGGTTTTGAGACATTTGATCCGAATTGTTGGCCAGAAAAAGAAGTTTGTCTTGATAAGGATAAATCTGAACCCTGTGGACCCCTCAGGAAAGCAATGACCAGGGCCAAGCACTTTGTAAAAACCTTTGGGGCCATGGAAAGGCCAAAAGGCAAAGCAGAAAATTGAAAGTGCAAAGAAGCAACCGAGAAATTAAGAATTTCCTGTACGAAGGATTAATGGGGATATGCAGGTAAGCATTCTGAGATCTAGAGAAGCCATGAAGGATTGAGGAGAAATTAGAGTAAAAAGTGTCTTAAGTGACAGCATCTGGAAAGAATGCACTATCAGGAAAGTGTTTAAATGGGAGAGGTCTAGAATTTGTCTCCAAGGACCATCCTTTCTTGGAACCAGAAACATTCTGGAGTAAAACTCCATTCCTCTTGATCCAGAGGTACAACTGGCTGAATAGTGCCTTGAGAAAGTAACTGAGATAGGAGCTGAAGAAACAGATGAAGTTGACAGAAAGGGGGATGAGGAATTCCCATGAAAAGAGGGAGAGTCTTCTACCCATGAAAAGAGGGAGAGTCTTCTAAGTCATAAAGTAACCTTTTTGGATGATGGAAAGCACCCAAGTGTCCTGAGTAATCTTTGCCCAGGTTAGAAAGGAAAGAGACAGGTGAAGAGAAAGAGGTGTATGGCTTGGAAGAGAAGAGTGATTGTCACAGAGAACTGGACCTGGCCTGAAAGGGCTGCTGAGAAGTAGGAGCAGAAGCAGTCGTTTTTGATGGAGGGGGTCTCCTAGTAGACTTCTTAGCCCTAGAACAAGAAGAAGTAGTAGATGAAGAGCAAGCAGGTCTCCTAACAAAGGATGTTTTGGAGGGAAGTTCCTATGGAATTTGGGAACAGGTGAGACAGAGGTGTTTTAAGTCCTGTAGTTCCTTTCCCTTTTCCTATAGAGTTTTAAAAGGTTCTGTAGCTGCTGAACCAAAAAGGGCAGACTATCCAGAGGAGCAACAAGTAACTTTGCTTTAATGTCATCAGATAATGACTGAAGCCTTAACCAAGAATGTCTCCTAAGCGCAGAAGCAGCAGCCCTTTAGGATGCCTCTACAGCATCATAGCTGCACTTGATGGAATGTCTAGCTACCTGAGAAGATGCAGCCAACAACGACAGAACCTGTGACTTAACATCTGAATCTGGTAACTGAGCCAAAGCCTGTGAAGCCTGAGACAGCAAAGCCAAAGAACATCTAAACATGTGTGTCTGGTAATTAACAGCTCTAACAGCTAAAATTGAAGAAGTATATACCTTCTTACTCAGTCTCTCAAGAATTTTGCTTTCCTTATCAGAAGAAAGAAGCTTGGCAGGAGGAGACAAACGAGAAGATTTATCAGAAACAGTGGAGACCACTGCTGGATCAGCAGAGCGGCACTTAAGAGAAACTTGCAGTCATCTGGTACTTTATAAAATCTATCAGGCCTCTTGGAAGCAGAGAGAGAGAGGGAGTCAGGTATTTTGGAGGAAGGAGCAAAAGCATCCAGGAAAGCTGGAAGGACTGGAGGAACTGCAGAGGGAGTGGGAACCTCCATTCGTAGCAGATCATAATGCTATTGTTCCTCAGAAATCTGGGAGCAATCCCATTTGATTAACTCCCTCATCTTATTAATGGTTTCTCCAAAGGAAAGTTCAATTGGGAAATCTCCACCATTAGACTTCTCCTCAGGAGAAGCATATTTCAGAGGGAAAGTAATTTGGGTGGAGTTCGCAAGGGAGTCTTCATCAGAGGAGGCATCCTCAGAATCAAAGGAAAGAACCTGAAAGCCAGTAGCCTGCACAGGAGAAGAAGTGAAGGCAGGAAGAGAAGAAGAAATCAAGGCCTTAATAAGACCCTGGAAAAAGGCATCACAATCAGACTGAGGGGTGGAAGGGACGTTCGGATGCTTGGTTCATAGGTAGGTACTAGGCTATCGGCCCTAAGGCCTATACAAGCCCAGCCAAAAAGGTACCCTGGCTTTTGCCACCCAAGAAAATTATTTTCCTGTGCCACTGTCGAGCAGAGCCATAGAAGTGATCCCCTGGGTGAATTTCCTATTTCCCATCCAATCATCAAGATTTTTCTTGAAGAGTGCTAATGAGTAGCTTTGTTTGATATAGATAGGTAGTTTATTCCAGAGTATGGGAAGTCTCTGGGACAGGAATCTATCCCTCCGGCATGTTCTGTTTATTGTGGTGACATGGTTTAGGTCCCTAGAGCGTGTAGCTCGGAGGGATTGGGATTTCTTTAAGTGGAGCATGTCTAACAGCTCTGGGTTTAACATAGCTTTGTATGTTAGGCAGAGATCACCTCTGAGTAGGCTATATGCGACGGAGTAAAGCTGGAGTTTTTTGAGACGGTCTGCTTAGGACATCTGTTTGAGGCCGGTGATCCTCTTTGTGAGGTATTTCTGCAGCCTTTCCAGTTGTTGTAGATGTCTTGTGAGGTACATACCAAAAGGGGCATTGTGCTCTATAATGGGTCTAATGAGTGAAGAGTAGAGGGGAACAATGACCTCTTTTTTTCTGGATGAGAAACCTTTTGTGATGAGGTGTGCCATGTAGAAGGATTTCCTGACTACTGTGGCGATGTGATTATCAAAGGAGAGACTACTGTCCACCTGTGTCCCAAGGTCTCTTATCACACTTTCGGTGTTAAGTATACTACCGCCTATGTTGTAGTTCATGGGTACAGAGTTTTTACCAAATGGGATGACAATGCACTTTTTGGCATTGAGCTTGAGGCCATGGCTTTGACACCAAGGCATCTGTCTAAGTGAGGCCCTTTTGTAGGATGTCCACATCGTTAGGAGTTTCAAGTATGGCTCCTAGTTTGCAGTCATCTGCGAACTTCGTTAGCCAAAGACCTTCTGTGTTAGCCTGTACTTCAGAGAAGTAGATACCAAACAGGAGAGGACCCAGGACTGAACCCTGTGGTACTCCACTTGTCACTGGTCTGAAGTCGGATTTGGAGTCTGCTACTTTCACAGTGTGGGTTCTGTCAGTGAGACAGTTGGCAACCCATCTTGTGACATAGGGATTTATACCTAGTTTAGCGAGTTTATCTATAATTCCAGAGTGGGGGATGGTGTTGAAAGCCTTGGCAAGATCTAGATAGGCTGTGTGAACCACCTTACCCTCGTCTACGGCTTTGGTGACTGCTTCAAGGAAGTCTATCAGGTTTAGGAGACATGATCTGCCTTTTACAAACCCAAACTGGGTGGGGTCCAGAGTTTGGAGATTACCAATGTCATTGTTTATAAGTTCCATGATGATACGTTCCATGGCCTTGCAGACCAGGCTCGTCAGGCTAATGGGACTGTAGTTCCCAGTGGAGTGGGATAACTGTCGCTGTGCACCATTCAACAGGCACAAAGCCTGAGGTGAGGCTATGACTGAACATGGTACTTGGTTGGGGTGCCAGTTCGTTCTGTAGTTTGTGTAGAACGCAGCCTGGGATGTTGTCTGGTCCCATGGATGCTGTGTTCTTGGCTTTGCAGAGTGTGGTTTTTACCTGTGCAGCCATGATTAGAGGAACTTTGCCTTCTTCCGGTATAGAGATGTGCCTTTTAGGGGGTGAGATGGGAGTAAAGTTAGCACTGAACCTATCTGCCAGGATGTTGGCAATATCAGTTGGGTCTGTATATTTAGTGCCACTGTGCTGCAACTCAGAGCAGATCTGAGTGTTGCCATTGGGATTCTTGACATAGCTATAAAATGCTTTGTGGTCGTCTTCAGAATCAGTGGCGATTTTGTTTTCGTAACTAACTTTGGAGGATTTTATCAGGGATTGCAGCTTCTTACTGAGGCTGACCAGGGAGCTCTTCCACTCACGGGATTTTACTCTCTTTTGCAACAGTTTCTTTCTTCTGTTGTACAGTTTGTTTATGGCAGGGGACCACCAGATTGGCTTCCTTTTTTTGGAGGATAGCATCTTGGTTCTGTTTGGGATAGCACGATCCATGCACTCGTGTAAGTGCTTATAAAGTGCAATTATGTAGGATTCAGTAGTCATAACTGTATTGTTCATCTGCATGGGTGTCATGAAGTTCACCACTTCTGTCTCAAGAAGCATGAAGTTGGCTTTGGAGAAATTTTTTACCGTGGTTTCCTTAATGGGGGGTGGGGGCAGGATGTGGATATCTAGGGTGATTAGCTTATGGTCGGATCGGACCAATGAGGCGTTGACTTCAGGTGTGGAACTCCTGTCACTCATGTTGGTAATGACTAGCTCTAGGATACTGTTGCCCCTGGTGGGGGTGTGGATAAGTTGATCCAGGGCATTGGAGTTTATGAATTCCAGAAAGCGTTGAGCGAAGGAGTTGGTACATGAGTAGTTTTCCCAGTTAATGGTGGGGTAGTTGAAATCGCCCATTATTAAGGTGTTTGGTTGAACCCTAATATTTTCCAGTACATCAAGAAAACAGGAATAGGAATCCTGGGGCATGGTGGGGATCTGTAACAAGCTACAATTTGGATTGCAGTTTTGCGCAGAGTTAGCGGCACTGGGATAACCTTGGATGCATTATGCTGAGCAACTAGCCTGGAGGTGTGGATATCCTTAATGAATATGGACACACATGTGTCTTTAGTGTTCCGGTCCAGGTTACATGACTGAAAAGTGTGGTATGAGTTATAGCCTGGTAGTGCAGGGGGTTGTTCTCTGGAGCCTTGAACCACGTCTCAGTCACTGTACAGATATCGATGTTCTCCATTTTAAGGAGTGCCATGAGTGAGTGCATTTTGAGATTTAGACTTCCAGCATTGAGTAGCATCACCCTCAGTTTTTGCTTGCCTGTTCCTGTTACGGTGGTGAATTTGTCATTTGAGCCTTGCCTAAAAAAGGCACTATAGGGGCAGTAAGAACCTTAGCCAGTATCCAGAATCCCAGGGGTGACAGGTGCAGGCCATCTCTGGCAAAGCATCGTGGTCTGTCAACCATGTCATCCCAGGGAGACAGATACTGGATCCCTTTAGAATGACTTAGAATGGTCTTCAGTTTTTTCTTAACATGTCTTTCCGTATGAGGAGACAAAGAAGAGGGACCCAACACAGGCCTACTATCTGGTGTAGACAGCAAAGGATCACTAGTTGGAATGGCAGGAACATCGCTGGAGTCCTCCACCTGAACAAGACGCGGTTCCCCCATCTCACCCAGTATGGACGTCTGCATTGCCTTGGACATGCTAGGATCCGAACCCTTGGCGGATTTCCCCAGAAGTACCTGCCAAAGCAGATCCAACCTCCAAATGTACCATCAGAGGTAGTAGGCTCAGCCAAAAAGGATTCAGGTTTTTGCTTACTCACCTTCCTCTTCAAACTCGGCTCAGCCAAATAACCCACAGCACCTTCCATAGCATCTGTAGCTAAATGTTTAAATTGCTGATTCTCAAGACAGAGATTTAAGGCAGAAAGATGGCTCCATAAAGTCTTTGGCATGAAGGCCTGACAAATAGTACATGAACAGTAATCCCTAAGCAGAAAAGACAGAGGTTGAGGCCATCTTTATATGGAATCTGCCTTTCACACCTACACTTGCCCCTCCTGGATGACAATGAACAGCAGCAAAGAGCAGTAGCAATAAAATAAAGTCCAATGGGATACTTACCTGAAGTTGGCAGCAACACATGGAATCTGACTGCAGACTGTTAGTAAGAGACAACCTTCCGAATGATGGCGAAGAAGTTCTGAAGATGGTAGGTGCAACAATCCTTTTATGGCTGATGCTGTCGAAGCCTACATGCAATGTCCCACATACTGGCAGTGGCTATAAGCTTTTGTATGCAGGCCAGACGTTGGGTCGTTGAGCAGAAGACAACCCATTTGTAAAGAATACTGCAACACTGAACAGAAGGACATTGCATGATTACACTCCCATAGTTAACACATGTGGCTTCAAGAAATCTTAACATTCGATAAACTTAGAAGAGTGGATCCCTAATGGCACAAAATACAGGGTATGCAGGTCATGCCTTGCCCCTTAACAGCCTATATAGAACCAAGACAGACAGACTATCAAGCCTTTCTTAGCAGCTTACGGTCCTAAACTGGTTAGGTTTAGAACAGATTACTTTTTACCTGGACAATACGCCCTTTTATTAGATGTAGCAAGCAGAAGCAGAATGATTTTCTAACTGCTGCTGCACAATAGCTGAAATCTTACCTATGTTCCCATATCCTTAACAGTGTTGTCATTTTGGAGCACAGTGTCAGCTATGCAATAAGTTGTTGGGGAAATCATTTTACCAAATGAAAAAATACCACACCTTTTTTGCATTTAATTTTGGGCTTTTTACAACACATCACTTGTTTACTAGGGTAAGTGCCTGCTGTACTAATAGGGTTGGGTATCCTTAATGGAGCTGATAACAGTGCACTCATCTACGAACTGGTGGAGATTTAGGCCTCCAGTTCTGGTATTACTGGGGTATTTTGATTTGTGAAGACAGAGACTCCCATGCATAAGGAAGGATCTTGCAAAGACCCAGGCAATTACAATCACAAGCCTGACCAGCCTCAAAAGCAGAGCCATGAAGACTCATCAAGGAAACAATCAACAGGTACACTGGGTGCCTGCAGTCATTGGACCTCACAGTTTGGATTCATCAGGGGCAGGTCATATTCAACCTGATATTCTTTGTTTGAAAAGGTCACCAAAGTAATGGATGAAGGTAAAAAAAAAAAAGCTACACACCACATTCCTCCACATGGCCAAAGCTTTTAACACAATCTCCCACTCAGGCATAGTAGAAAAATTAAATAAATTGTGGAATAAGCCCCCCCTTCACCCACTGGTTTACCAGCTGGCTCACTGATAGGAAGTAAAGTATCAAAACTGGAGAAGCTATCTTCAGAGAGAAAAGCCACAGGTGGACTCCCCCAGGGTTCAATGCTGAGATCACTTCAGTTAGGCATCCACCTCTCTGAAGTAAAAGCCAAGGCCATAGGGCTGTGGCTGACAGTCTGCAGATGACTGCAAGTTAAGAGCAGACACTGAATCACCAAATGAAGTTACAAATCCTGCAGGAAAGGTTTGTCCCAAACAAATAAATGCTGCCAGAATTATGGACTGAAACTAAATGCCACAAAAATGCACCATTACCACATTGACAATATGTCCTTACAAGCTGACTCATTCATTTGAGATTTAGGAACATGAGTCCACTGTTGTAAGAAAGTCCTTCAAAACTGTGCAGCTTATAAATAAAGGGATTGCATCTGGATAGGCCCTTGTTCCCCTTTACTCAGCACTCATTAGGCCAGTCATGGACTACAATGCTCCCTTTGGCATGTGTGTCCTGACATATGCGACAACTGAACCACCAACAGAGATGCCTTACTAAAAGGATAAAAAGGCCTACACAATGTGTCCTACATGGATCAACTCAAAGCCCCGTCACTATACTCAGTATCCTACAGACTCCTAAGAGGTGACCTGTGTCTGGCATAAAAGGCATCTCCCGGCCCATAACCAATGGACTTACTGCACATCAGCAAATCAAATGGCATCAGAAATGCTCTGTCTAAGGATCTAAACCTCTTCTGCAATATCAACACAATGGTTTGGAGGAACAATTACACCCAGAAAGGACACACCATTGCCCTGGAACTGACTTCCCCAGTCATGTAAAACAAAGCCCATCACTGTTCTTATTTAAGTGCAATTTGGATCTATGGATGGGTAATAGAAAATTTACTCCAAGACTGCTTCCTATGCTACTAATGAACACAGGCAGTTAATAAATGCTTTATCCCATGCATGGTCTCCCTCTATTACTTATGGTATGATGGCAGTTACTCTCATTAGGGGTAATAAATAATTGACCAAGGGATGGAAAAGGCCAATCTAAAAGCACTACAAGGGAAACTGTCTAGGCTTAAAATTGCTACCAAGGAAAGCTAGTACTTACCTACAAACCCATAAGAAGGATGGGTCCCTAATGTGGCAGAATGCAATGCACACATCACCCCTTAACAGTCTAAAAAAAAACCAAGTAAAGGGACAGTGCTTCAAGACATTCTTGTTGGCTCAATGTCTTTATGCCAGTGAGCATCTTAGTTAGGAACCTTTGAGGCCTTTCCTTTTGCTTACAATGTCTAGATAGAGAACGGGGAGTGTTATAATCAATAACAGGTCTAGGGCAAATTACAGAGTTGTGACAACCTCTTTTCACCTGGACAATATGCCATTTTATTAGCTGAGCCAGACAGAATGATTTTCTGTCCACTGCTGCTACATGACAGATGAAAGAAAGGAAACTGTCTTCCTATGTTGTCACATTCCTAACTGCATTATAATTTTGGAATGCAGTGTCAGCTATGCTGTAAGTTGACAGAGGAGTGGTTTACCAAATGAGGCAATACTACACTTATTTGCATTTAATTCTGACCTTTTTGCAAAACACCACTTATGTACCTGGCTAAGTACCTGCTGTAATGAGAGGGTTTCAGAGGGGGATTTGATAAAAATGACCAGTTTGTAGTCATCCATGAGCTTTGTTAAATGCCCTGGATCCTGGTCTGCAGATGTTGTAAAGGAGGCCCAGCATCAAGCCCCTGGGGTAAATCACTAGTTACCTTCATACACTCAGATGAAGGTGCCTGCCACAATAAAAACATGGACTACCTAGGTGCCTGCTCAATAAAAATATGGACTACCTCCCCTACTACAAACAGATAAACATTAAGGAAATATTTATTTATGATGCCAGCATGGAAGTGTGCCAAATGTTTTGGCCAGATCCAGATAGGCTGTAAACATCTGTTATCCTGCATACACAGCTTGTGTGAATTTCTTGAAAAAGTTGACCAAGTTAATAGGCTCTCCCTCTGATGAAGCCAAACTAGTTAGGGTTAAGCCTACTGAAGATAGATTTTTGATATCACAGTTGGCGAGATCAGATATCAGGACCCCCTTGGCTTTGTAAATAACAATGGTCAGGCTAATCTGTCTAAGGTTCTCAAGATCCACTGCAGTCTGCCATACAATTAAGAGCATAACCCCACATGTAAGCTCAAATAAAACAACTCTGAGTACAAGGCCAACCAGATCATGTCTAACACTATTTACAACACATCCAGGTAAATTATAAGGACCAATGAAGGTAGAATGTTTGGGTATGATCCTTTGTAATTCAATGAGGTGAACGAGATTTGGGGATATGCCAGGACAGGATACTGGTCTTGGGGATTAAGTCTGTACTACATTTGCCAGTGTATTTGTTGTGTCAACAGTGTCAGAGTGGATGGTGCCATTACGGATTAATTCAGAACACTACTAAGCATTATTTCTTAATCTTATAATGCAATTAAGGAAGGACTTATTTGCTTCACAGGCCAGTTTAAGTTTGCGAATGCCCCTGGTGGTTCAGACATTACTATCTACTTCCTTACTGAACGTTTTGATGTGCTTCTTAACAAGAAGAGTTTTACATGTAATGTATGATTGACCAGTTTACTCCTCTTATTTCCAGTGTGTTACTGCTGGTGGACCACACAGGTGGAATGCTTTAACATTTCCCATTAGATTTGGTTCCAAGAGGGCTGGTCAGGTCTAGCCATTTATCTAATACAAGTTACTGGCATAAATATGAACTATCAAGGGCTATTTATGCCAGAGCATTTATGAACTAAAACAGCAACTAACTAGTCAGGAGTGGTAAGGCTACAAAGTAATTTGGATAATTCTTCAAAAAGTTGGAGAAGGTCTGCATATTTCAGGTCTTTGAATTCAGAACTATTGAATGCAGGGGGGTTTACAGATTTTGAAAGAGTATGTTTCAAGTTTGTAGATAAACAAAACCAGGGATGGAGCAACTAGCAAGGTGGTAAATGTAGCAGCTATGTTTGTTAGGTCACAGTCCAGAACAGTTTGCTCTCTGGTTTGGCATATTTGCTGCAGAGAATTATTTTAAGTCTAAAATCCTCTCGCCATGCCGACTTTTGATAGAACTGCTCAATTAACTAGATCACAGCATATATAATGTCACCTATTATAAAGGAGTTTTCAGTAAACAGGAAACTTTTTTATTACATTTTGAAACCTATTGTAGTCATCTGACGACATGGAGGGTGTCCTAAAGCAGGTTCTTTGCTTAGGGTAGCAGAAGCCTTTAGAAACGCAGCAGGCAAGAAAATCAAACCAGAAATGGACAAAGACAGGTAGCAAAAGTGGAAAAAAAGATATACAAAGAGCATGATCAAGACGAAAGAAAAGCAGAAAGTACACAGAACTATTTTAACAACCACATGTTGATCTACAAGTGGCTCAGGTGAGTTGAAAGTAAACCAAAAGACAAAAGGTTAACATGGGAAACTCACAATAGTGTACTACATACTAGATGCTTCAAAAAATGCACAAAAACAGCAGGAGATGCAGGCAAATGTAAAGTGTTGCTGTTCAGAAATGGAAACAGGTGCACATCTTGTTGGGGGCTCTAATACACTCATGGCTGAAGGTTTACATAATGACATAAGGTGACAAGGCTGTAACACTGGAAAAAGCGTGTAAACATTACAACACACAGGTACCAGAGAGCCACTGGAAACATGACTCACAAAGCATTACCGAAAATTTAGCATCCATATGAGATCATACTATACAAACAGCTAAGAAGATAGAAGCAAGTGAACCAGATATTGTAGTTAAAGAGAAAAATATAAAAGCAGCATTGATTCTCAAAATTGCTAAATGCAGTGACTAGTGTCATACAAATCGAAAGACAAATTTGTTAAAATATCATGGCAAGCAAGCAGAAACTACAGTAATGCAGAATGATACGTAGATTGTTCCAGCTGCAGTAGCACCTGGGTTAATAAAAATAATTTTTAGGAGGTTTACCATGAAAATTAAGAGTGAAGGTTTGGTGACCACAGGATGTCCAATCCCGGTTAGCTGAATCCCATATGTTGTCGAACCTTCAAGTGTGTGAGTTCCCGGTCAGTGAATGCACTGTGCATTCACACACATGTGGTTGATGTGATTAGTGGAGATCACGGTACAGTGCATATTAGGAACTTTACCATTTTTCTCACTGTACTGGGATCTCGGAATTGGAATATATAATTTGCAGGGGGTATGGGGGGTGCAGGGGGGCTTGCCCCCCCTGCAAAAACAAAGTTTAGTGTTGTGCAGTACGTTCATATTGCTGACAGCCAGAACTGTAGCTCCTGTTCTAACAGGTGCAGGGGAAACAGTGTCGGATAATGCCAACTTGAACAATCGGCATGTGATTAGATATGGTGACTTGTTCAGTGTTCCATGTTGTTTTTCGTTGTATTGAACGTTTTTTATTTTGTTGGTCGCAATTTTGATAGTAAACCTTTTTAGGCATATTTAGAGAAGCTACCATACATGTAACTCCTTATGCAGCTGAAAGCCCTCCAGGTGTAGCATCTCTAAGCCACTGAAGACCTGATCGCTTTGCCCCCCCCCCCCCCACTTATCTGAGCAAGGAGTTCTCTCACTCCAGCTAAAAGCAAAGAAAACTCTAACCAGCAATCATCCAAAAATAGACTGCAGCCCCTGGTTTAACTCCAGGAACAGTATAGTTGTGTACACCTTCCATAAATGTAGATGTTCGAGTGTATTCACTGTTGCAGTCATTACATTTGGGTAATCTGCTGGCAGGTTGCCCTCAGTCGGCCTGAATTCCAAAGTCTTGGGTCCTGCGTCGGTTGCTGTCTCCTCTTCCATGACGTCAGGTCGTCAGGGGTATAAAACAAGCAGTCAATGCCATTTTCTTTAGTTTTTCTTGTCCCAGATGTCAGGTGCCCCCAAAAAGGTAGCAAACATACATATATAAAAACTATATATACATGCATCATTACAAACTTTATCTTCATCTACAAGCAAATACACCACATAGGTTGTAGAAGATAAAGAAGGAAAGATAAACTCCAGAATGAAAGGGGGGATGGCGGGCAGGTAAACCTGGACTGCAACAGTGAATACACTCGAACATCTACATTTATGTTAAGTGTACACAACTGTACTATGTTCTTCGTGTTTCACTGTTGCAGTTATTACATTTGGGTAGAATCCCAAAGCTATGGATGGGAGGCTGGAGCTAAACAGCATTAGGTGTGGCTATAAGGCCCTGCAGAACTGCAGTAGCAAAGCCTGCCCTGGACTTAGAGTAGAGAGGCAAATGGTGATGCTTTGTAAAGGTGTGAACAGAGCTCCAAGTAGCCACCTCTAGAATGTCTTTGGTTGGTACTCCTCCGAGAAAGGCTGCTGAAGTAGCTGCAGCTCTGGTGGAATGAGGCCTAATGCCTTTGGGCACAGGTTTGCCATGGTGTAAGTAGCAGAAATGAATGCAGTGGCTTATCCACTTTGAAATAGTCTGCTTTGAAATAGCCTTTCCTTCTGACCCTGCAGCATATGCCACTAGTAATTGCTCAGTTTTTCTTAGAGCTTTAGTCCTGCTCAAGTAGAATCTTAGCTGTCTATGTACATCCAAGGAATGCAGAATTCTCTCCCCCTTGTCCTGCGGATTTGGATAAAAGGTTGAAAGATGAAGAGTTTGGTTAAGAGACACACTGGAAACCACTTTAGGCATAAATGTTGGATTTGTCCTCAGAGACACCCTGTCTGGGTAAAATATGAGAAAGGGCTCCACAGCCATAAGGGCTTGTAGATCTGAGACTCTTCTTGCTGAAGTAATTGCTAGTAGCAGAGCTGTCTTCCATGATAAGAACTTTATATCAGCAGTAGCAGCTGGTTCAAATGGGGCAGGGTGAGCTTTTCCAACAAATAATTTGAGGTCCCATACAGGTATTGGTGATCTTATAGGAAGCCTTAAATTTTTGGCTCCTCTAAGATGCTGCTTTAATAAAAGAGGAGAAATGATTGGTGGCTCTGTATTGTAATAAGCCAGAGGCATAGATTTTAATTGATGAGAAAGATAGGCCTTTGTCAAGCATCTCAGTCAAGCATTGTAATATCTGAGGAATATTTGGTTCTGCTGTATCAGTTCCTTGTGCTTGATTTCAAGCACAGAATCTCTTCCATTTATCAGCATAAGATTTTCTAGTACTAGGCCTTCTGGCTTCCAAAATGACATCCATCACAGCTTTACTGAGAGGTGTTGTTTGTATAACAATATGATCAGCCATGCTGCCAGGTTCAGTGTCCGGAGATGATTGTGCAGAATCTGATTGTTTTGCTGGGACAGTAGTTGAGGTCTTTGAGGTAAGGTCCAAGCTGGGTATTGAGACAAGTTCCTTAGGATTGGGTACCAGTATCGGTGGGGCCAGTCCGGGGCAATTAGTATCATCTTTGGCTTTTCTTGTCTGACTTTTAGGAGGACCTTGGGAAAAAGAGACAGAGGAGGAAAGGTGTAAACTGATAGGTTTTTTCCAACTGAAGGATAGGGCGTCCACTTTCCATGCCTGTCTGTTGTAAGTCCTTGTGCAGAATCTTTTCAATTGGTAATTTTGGGGAGAGGCAAATAGATCTATGTCTGGGGTCCCCCATTTCTTTGTTATCATGCTGAAGACTTGTGGATCTAGTTTCCACTCGTGAGGATCCATAAGGATTCTGCTTAAGTCGTCTGCCAGAGTATTTTGTTTTCCTGGCAGGAATTGAGCTTGAAGATGTATTTGATAAGTCAAAGCTGTGTCCCACAGTGTCATGGCTAATCTGCAAATGGGGTATGAGTGCGTGCCCCCCTGCATGTTTATGTACCACATGACCGTGATGTTGTCCGTCTTTATCAGTAGTTGTCCTGGATGAAGTAAGTCCTTGAAGGCTGTCAGAGCATTTTGAACAGCTAGCATCTCTTTCTGGTTGATCTGCAGATGCATTTGTTTTGGGGTCCATATGCCCTGAATACATCTTCCCGCCATGTGGGCCCCCCAAGAATAATCTGATGCGTCTGTATTTAAGTTTTGGCTGTCAGGGGGTAGAGTGAAGGGCCGTCCCATGTTTTGGTGACATGCCTTTGTCCACCAAAGAAACTCCTGTTGTAGGCAGGGAATGAGAGGAATCATTGTTTCCAGACTGTGACAATGTTGACTCCATAAAATTTTTAGGCACCAGTGAAGTTTCCTCATATGTAGTCTTGCATATGGAATTAGTAGGATGCAGGATGCCATGAAGCCCAAAGCCTGCAGAATTTTTCTTGCAGATAACTGGGTTTTTGTTGCCATCAGTTTGAAGTAAGTTGTCAGTTGCCTTTGTTTGTCTGGCGTGAGGTAAGTCATCTGGGCAGTTGTAATCAAGCTTGCACCCATGAATGTTATCCGTTGAGAGGGTACCAGTTGCGACTTCTTTTCGTTTATTGTGTACCCTAGGCATGTTAGAAGCCTTTTCACAAATGCCAGTTGTTGAAGAAGAATTTCCTTGTTCTCTGCTTGAATGAGACAGTCGTCCACGTAAAGATACATTTGTATACTTCTTTGTCTGCAAAATGCAATCACTGGTGCCAGGCACTTTGTAAAGACCCTGGGCACAGTAGATAAGCCAAAGGGCAGTGCAGAGAATTGGTAATGCATTAAGCCAGCCTTGAATCTGAGGAATCTTCTGCACTATTGCCTTATTGGGACATGCAGGTATGCCTCTTTTAGGTCTAATGTCACCAGCCAAGCATTCTTGCCCAGCATGGGCAGAAGCTGCTGCAAGGTCAGCATTTTGAATTTTGGAATGTCCACGTATGTGTTCAAAATCGATAAATCCAGTATTGGCCGCCAGGCCTTGTCCTTTCTGGGTACCAAGAACAGTCTTGAGTAAAAACCTTGTCCTTTTTCCTGTTCTGGTACTGTCTGAATAGCCCCCATATCCATGAGGGACGTAACCTGTTTCTGTGCCTCTGCCCATTGATTTTTTGGGAGATCTGACCATCCGTTTGCCATTGGCAGAGTATGGACATGGAATCTGTGATGATACTATGTTTAGTACCCACTTGTCCTGGGTTATTAACTGCCAATTTTGAGCAAAAAGTGCTATTTTCCCCCTATGTGTGCTGCCAAAAGATAAGTGGTTGGTGAAGGCAGAGGGAAGTCATTGGGACTGTTTTCTGTAGGTCTGTGATTTATCTCCTCCAGCTTTGGAGATAGAAGTGCCCCATTGCTTTGACCTGTATGAATCTTGCGCCTGGTATCTGGAACCCTTAGGGTGTCTGGATTTGCTCCTTTGAGCTCTGTCTGATATAGGAAAGGACCAATTTTTTGTAGGCCAGTGTCTACTGAATCTTGGTGACTGCACTTGTAAGAAGTCTTTTACAGTTTGCACTGACTTAGGTTTGTCTTCCATTTTCTTTAAAACCTCTTCTGCCTTAATACCAAACAGAGTATCATGCTGTAAAGGTGCATCTAGTAATTTAGCTTTAACATGATCTGGCAAATTTTGTTCCTTTAACCAGGCATGCCTCCTAATCACAGATCCAGTATCTGTGGCCCTGCAGGAGGCCTCTAAGGAAATCAAAACCACGTTGCAAAGTATGCTTTCCAACCTGTTCAGCTGCATGCAATAATTCCTGCATTTCTTTATTTTCTGCACATTCAGAAATCAACATTATTTTCTCTTTCAGCAATCCCATAACATGTTGTTGATACGTGAGCATATGAAACTGGCAGTTTAAGGCCCTAATTGCCAAGGTTGCAGATGTATAAACCTTTTTTCCCCATCTATCCAGTGCCCTTGAATCGCTGTCAAAGGGGGTAGGATTTTTTGCTGTTGAGGCTTTAAAACCCTTTGGACCCTGTGAAATAGTTTCAGGATCAGCAGCAGGGTTTCTAAATAAAAATTTGTGTGAGTCAGGGACCCTGTAATATCTGTCTGGCTTTCTGGGAGGCGGAAGTCAGGAATCAGGGGTCAAACTTGACTCCAAAACCACATCATCTACAATGTCTAAAACAGGGGGTATGGCTAAAGGCCTATGCTGAGGGAGAAGAAGGAAATCCCTGAGCCTCTTTTTTGATTCTGAGAAATCTTGACTCTCCCAGTGAAAATGCTCCCTCAAAGTATGCAAGGTTTCTCCAAATGAATAATCCTCAGGAGGTGATGCAGAAGGTATGGACTTTCTCTGCATCAGAATCCTCATAGGGAGGTATAGATAATTCCTGATCAGAAGAAATAGAAACCTGATCTGAAGATTCATAATCAGTGTCTTGCCTAGGCCTGTTATCTGGAGGGGGATGGGAACCCCTGATCAAGGTAATTAAGTCTTCAGCCATTTTGATCATTTGTTTTTAGGCATAGAGGCCTGTGCACGTGGCTCATGCGTCGTTTTTTTAGTTTTAGAAGTTGCTTTTATCTTTGGTTTTGCAGCTGTCGTCGGTTTGATGTAAAAATGTTGAGGCCTGAATACACCCTCAGAAGCCGGTGCCTGCTCAGCGGCTCTGGACCCATCCGAGGGAGATACATCCGTGGGTCCAATAATGAGTATCTCGCGGCATGCCGGACTCCACATGGATGTCGGTAGGGGCCTGCGACTCGAAAGTAGCAGGTAACAGGGGCTGTGAAAGCGCCTCACTAAGTACCGTTGACTGGCTTAGGAGAAGCTTCATCATCCATTTTGGACCTCGACTGTCTGTCTCTGTCCTTTTCTTTGCACTTTTTATGTACTCCGGTAGTTGGATTGCTATCAGACGACATTTCTGGGTAGTTAAATCTGTTTCCAAAATACTTTGATGCAAAAATATATCGACGCTTAATAGTGCGTTGGTTAAATCTAGCACAAAACAGACAGCCAGGCACGTTGTGATCAGGACCTACGCAAGGAATACAGTATAAATGGAAATCCTTATTAAGTATTTGCTTCCCACAAGTAATACAATTATTAACTTTTTTGACATCAGTATGGAGCAAGAAAAAAGTTTCCCCAACAGGGTACTTAGCTTTAGTGAAGACTTCGGTGTGAAACTCAAACACAAATATTTCAGGCATCGGCTGACCAACACTTGCGAAATGCTTCTGCTTCAGGCACTACGTGGCAAGAAAGACTAAAGAAAATGGCGTCGGCTGCTTATTTTATACCCCTGACGATCTGACGTCATGGAAGAGGAGACAGCAACCGACCCAGGACCCAAGACTTTGGAATTCAGGCCGACTGAGGGCAATCTGCCAGCAGATTACCCAAATGTAATGACTGCAACAGTGAAACATGAAGACCATCTTGTTGTTGCCGCTTGTGTAGTAGCCACTGAGGACCTGATTGCTTTGCCCCCCCCCCCCACACACACACACACTTGTGTGAGCAAGGAATCCTCTCACTCCAGCTAAAAGCAAAGAAAACTCTAAGCGGCAATCATCCAAAAATAGACTGTAGCCCCTGGTTTAACTCCAGGAACCTTGTTGTTGCCGCTTGTGTAGTACCCACTGAGGACCTGATCACTTTGCCCCCCCCCACACACACACACACACACACACACACACACTTGTGTGAGCAAGGAATCCTCTTACTCAGGCTAAAAGCAAAGAAAACTCTAACCAGCAATCATCCAAAAATAGACTGCAGCCCCTGGTTTAACTCCAGGAACTTTGTTGTTGTCACTTGTGTAGTGTAGGTGCCAGCTTTTGTAACTTTTAGTTATGTACTTACCATAACTTTAGATGTTTGGGATCCATCTCGCCTACATTCTGTACTGATGGGTTCGGAGCCGATCTTCGGCTCCGACTCGGCACGCTATGCTATAGAGCGAAGTCTCTTATTGGCTGAGCTATTCTATATCCCAGGATGCACCACCACTACTTCCCCAGATCTTGTTTGTCCGCACTCATGCACACACACATAACTGTTTATATAACATTGCCAGATGTTTCAAGATGAAACGATAGTACTCGGACCGTCCGATCTCTTCTGATCTCCAAGGCAGGGGGAAGGAGGGTGGGTTATTAGGAATGTAGGCGAGATGGATCCCAAACATCTAAAGTTATGGTAAGTACATAACTAAAAGATGTTATGTGATCCTATCTCGCCTACATTCTGTACTGATGGGACAGCGTCCCTAGCACCTGATTCCTGGGTGGCTCACTGGAAAACACTCCTGAGAACTGTGGAACCAAATGAAGCTCGCCCCCGAGATGCCACATCCAATTTGTAGTGGGAAATGAAGGTGTGTGGAGAAGACCACGTAGCCGCAGCACAAATGTCGCTAATGGCAAGCTTAGAATGGAATGCTATTGAAGTAGCCATAACTCTTGTAGAGTGAGCTTTGACAGAGGTTGTAAGCTCTTTATTAGAACAGGAATAAGCCTGACTAATACAGTCCCTGATCCACTTGGCAATAGTGACCTTTGTGGTGGCTTTGCCCAAAAAGGACACAAACAATTGATCTGTTTTCCGTGTTTGTTGGGTCCTATCTAAATAAAATCGCAATTGCCTGTGAACATCCAATGTGTGGAAGATGTATTCTGCTTTGTTTGAGTACTTTGGGAAGAAAACTGGAAGTTCTAATGACTGTTGCAGGCAAAAACTGGAACAAACTTTAGGGACAAAGGATGGGTTAGGCCTGAGGGATACTCTATCTTTGTGAAAAACCAGGTACGGTGGTTTGACAGATAGAGCTTGAAGATCTGAAACCCTTCTGGCTGAAGTAATCGCGACCAGAAAGGCAGTTTTCCAAGAAAGAAATTTCAAATCACAGGTTGCTGCCAGTTCGAAGGGGGAGGAGGTTAAGGCACGTAATACCACATCGAGATCCCACGGAGGAGCAGGATGAGAAATCGGAGGTCGTAAAAGCGCAGCACCTTTTATGAAGATTTTACACAATCTGTTGCTCATCAAAGGTGGGTTTATAGATTCATGAAAATTGGAAATAGCTGCCAATTGGACGTTGATGGTAGAGACTGAAGAACTTTTAGTTATGTACTTACCATAACTTTAGATGTTTGGGATCCATCTCGCCTACATTCTGTACTGATGGGCTCGGAGCCGATCCCTCGGCTCCGACTCGGCACGCTATGCTATAGAGCGAAGCCTCTTATTGGCTGAGCTATTCTCTATCCCAGGATGCACCACCACTAATCCACCAGATCTTGTTTGTCCGCATTCATGCACACATACATAACTTGTTTATATAACATTGCCAGATGTTTCAAGGTGAAACAATAGGATTCGGACCGGCCGATCTCTTCTGATCTCCAAGGAAGGGGGAAGGAGGGTGGGTTATTGGGAATGTAGGCGAGATGGATCCCAAACATCTAAAGTTATGGTAAGTACATAACTAAAAGATGTTATGTGATCCTATCTCGCCTACATTCTGTACTGATGGGACAGCGTCCCTAGCACCTAAATCCTGGGTGGCTCACTGGAAAATACTCCTGAGCACTGTGGAACCAAATGAAGCTCACCCCCGAGATGCCACATCCAATTTGTAGTGGGAAATGAAAGTGTGCGGGGAAGACCACGTAGCCGCAGCACAAATGTCACTAATGGCAAGCTTAGAATGGAATGCTATTGAAGTAGCCATAGCTCTTGTAGAGTGAGCTTTGACAGAGGTCGTAAGCTCTTTATTAGAAGAGGAATAAGCTTGACTAATACAGTCCATGATCCATTTGGCAATAGTGACCTTTGTGACGGCTTTGCCCAATTTATTATCCGAAAAGGACACAAACAATTGATCTGTTTTCCTTGTTTGTTTGGTCCTATCTAAATAAAAGCATAATTGCCTGTGGACATCTAATGTGTGGAATATGTATTCCGCTTTGTTTGAGTACTTTGGAAAGAAAACTGGAAGTTCTAATGACTGTTGTAGACAAAAACTGGAACAAACTTTAGGGACAAAGGATGGATTTGGCCTGAGAGATACTCTATCTTTGTGAAAAACCAGGTACAGAGGTTTTACAGACAAAGCTTGAAGCTCTGAAACCCTTCTGGCAGAAGTAATCGCGACCAGAAAGGCAGTTTTCCACGATAGAAATTTCAAATCACATGTTGCTGCCGGTTCGAAGGGGGAGGAAGTTAAGGCACGTAACACCACATCGAAATCCCATGGAGGAGCAGGATGAGAAATCGGAGGGGAACTAGAAGAACAGTGGCAGACATAGATCCCAATAGCTGCAGGACCATTCTGGCTGGGGCTTTGGATTTGAGAAGTAAGGCTCGAACTTGAGCCTGTATGGTTTGTATCCTTTCTGTAGGAAGATAGACCCGTATTCGGTTTGAGTCTATCTCTACTCCGATGAATCTTATGCATTGAGATGGCAGCAACACAGACTTTGGCCAATTGAAGGTGATTCCAAGGGAAGTGCCCAGTGATATTGTGGCTTGTAGGTTCTGCAATAGTAGATGCCTGGAGGTGGCAGTTAGGAGCCAGTCGTCTAGATACGGAAACACCTGGAATCCTAGACTTCTCAGGTGAGCAGTCACGACCGCCAAACATTTGGTGAACACCCTGGGGGCTGTGGTGAGACCAAAGGGCAGCACGCGGAACTGAAAATGACTGTCTCCTAGGGTGAAGCGCAGATGTCTCCTGGACGCCTGATGTACCATGATGTGGTAATAAGCGTCCTTGAGATCTATGGAGCACATCCAAACACCTTTCTCCAGCAGTGGGAGAATGGATTGTAGGGTGACCATTCGGAACTTGGACTTTTTGACTGAACGATTTAGAATGCTGAGATCCAAAATGGGCCTCAAGTCCCCGGTCTTTTTTGGCACCAAAAAGAATCTTGAGTAAGTCCCTAATCCGATCTGGTCTGCGGGGACCGGTTGGATGACTCCTTTTTGAAGCAGCTTTGAGACTTCTAAGGCTGCAATTTCCCGTTGACTGGGTGGCGGGTCCGGGATTTTCTTGGACGGAGGTGGGGAGTGAGAAAAGGGAATGGCGTAACCTCCTGCGATAATTCGAAGCACCCATCGGTCCTGAGTGATACCTTCCCAGGCTTTTAGGTGCCTCGACAAACGACCCCCGACTGGCTCCGGAGCTGCACAGTCGGGCAATCCCTCAGGGATTGTGAAAGGCTGAAGAGCCACGAAAGGACTTGCGGTCTCCAGTGTTGCGGGGGCCTCTGCCGCCTCTGGGACGGCGTCTTCCAGAAGAATTTCCCCCTCCTCTGCCTCTAGATGGGGGATCGTCCTGCTGTGAGGGATAAGACTTCTGAGATCTACGGAACCACATTTTCCCTCCTCTTTTAGCCTTGGGGTAAGGCCGAAAGGGAGTGGAAAATCGTGCCCCTGGCAGTCAAAGTCTTACCTTCTTGCTCAAGCGGGTCAATGTGTCCTTTACCTTGGGTCCAAACAAAGAGGACCCATCAAAGGAGCGTCGGCAAAGGAAGACTTGAAGGCTTCCGCCAAATGTCACAGGCGGTCCCAGGCTTGCCTCCGTTGAGCAACACCTGTACCACGCTCTACTCGCCCCCTCGGCCGCATATGAAATGAGCCTCATGGACGAGTTTGATATGGATGACAGCGTAGCCAACTGAGAGCCAACCGTCTGGGCCAGCTGCTCAGGTAGGTTACCCAAGAGGGTATCTGAAAGCTCCTTGTTCAGATCCCTCTGAAACCTGGTGAAGTGCGTTAAATAGTTCAGGGATCTTAAGGTAAAGGCCGCTGAACTGAGGGTGCGCTTACCGTACCGATCCATGCTCCTAGACTCCTTATTAGGAGGATGGACGGACGTCGAAGCCTCTGCTACATCTTGTTGGGTAGCAGATGCCACCACCAAGGCATCTACAGCCACACCTTTCGTCAAAAACTCCTTCTCTGGGGGTGCTGACAGGAACTTATTTGGACGAGCAGGCACCGGTTCCACAGAGTCTGGGTGTTTCCACGCCCTTCGACAGATCAAATCTAGGAGCTCGTCGAAGGGCGGAGACACCCAGGAGGCGGAGGGCTGAGCCCCAAAGGTCTTAAGGAACACCGACTCGTCAGTAGAAGGGGGTTTGGAATGCCAGCCGCCTCGTTGTTTGAGGGCTTCCAGGATGTCTGCAAAGGAGACATCATCTGAGGACGACTTAGGGGACCCATCTGCATCATCAAGATCAGTGTCTGACGTGAGAGACTCATCGGCGGAGTCAACGTGCTTCCTCTTGCACGATCTTTTCCTTGGGGGTTCCTCTGAAGAAGCTTCAGAGGGACCTCCAGGAGGGGGGGGAACCCCCAGTGGGGGTGACCTCAGGCCCCGGGGCTCCGCTGTCTAAGGACAGGGGGACTGCCAAAGACTCAGTCTCCGTATGCAGGGAAGGTGCTGGTGAGACCGTGGAGGTAGCCAAAGAAGATTTGGCTAACGCACTCCTCATGGCCCTGAAGGCCGGACCACCAGAATCCTGGGAAGGTCCAACCCCCGTGGCCACAACAGTAGACGGTACCCCGCAGCCGACGCACGAGAGGAAGGCTTGGGACCGAAAACATCAGTCCCAAAGCGTCCCCGGGCCGACAGAGGAGGTCCAGCGTGCGAACTCCGACTCGAGCCGGGTTGGAGTAAGGGTCGGGGCCGACCCGAAAACCTCCATCGGCTCCACCAGCACCGGCTCCAACGGTGCCGAGGATGTTGGAGGAGGAACCATAACTACAGGGTGGGCCATCGGCTCCGAAGCCGAATGGGCTGGAGCCGAAACTAACTTTTGGAACACAGGAGACTGAAAAAGTCTTAGGAGCACCCTGTCGATGTCCGAATCAGACATCTTGGAGGATCTAGATGAAACCGATCGGGTCCGAACAGACTTCTCCATCGACTCCAAAGGACTGGGGGACCGGCTCCGAATGGACGCGACCAATATCGGTTCCGAGGGAGATCCCAAAACAATTTCCCTCGGTGCCAAGGAAGACTTCGGCGCCGAAGGGGAAGAGTCTGAGCCGGCAACCCTCATCGGCTCCAAAATCAGTGGAGCCGATGAAGGTGACTCCGCTCGGCCCCAGTCCTCGGCTCAAACCAGAGGAGTCGAGACTGGGGGCATCGAGGCAGACCGTTCCGCCCTCGGCTCCGAAGTCCGTGGAGCCGATGGAGAAGCCTGCCTAGGTTTCTTAGCAGTCGGTTCCGACGGGCTGGTCGGAGCCGACGCTTTCTTCTTCTTAGTAGGAGAGGATGAGGAAGATAAGGCCTCCTCGAAGGAGGGTTTAATCAGCCCTTTCAATATTAATTTATTCTTCCTCTCTTGGAGGACTCTAGATGAAAAGGCGTGACACACGCTACAGGACTCCTGTAGGTGCTTGGCGCCTAAACAATATACGCACGAGGAGTGGTCATCGGTTATAGACATCTTATAACCGCACCTCGTGCACTTTTTGAACCCTGAGGGTCTATGTTCTTTTGACATAATACCTATCAAAAATCACTAAAACAGTGGAAAGAAGCACTATCTAGTCAGAACAAAGATTTTACCACAATACAAAAAATTTAACTTTTTTTTTTTTTTTTTTTTTTTAAACGATACAATACAATATTAGAAAACACTAAAAAGGAGGGCCAAGACCCTCTAACTTAAACAGGTACTTGACCTCCTTGAAAAAATAAGAGAAACTAGCTGAAGAATAGGGGAAGGCCCCTCTAACTTAAACAGGAACCTTTCCCTTAAACAAACACACAATTTACCACAAAAAAATGTACGAAAACACACGCGTACAACAATAGCTGTTAAAACAGCTTTTGTGTAAGAATAAGGAATTTCCTGACAGGAAACTTTAGAAAAAAACAGTACTTAGCTCAGCCAAGTTTGAGACCACGTCCTAGCTTTTAAGCGGCAAACGAGATCTGGGGGATTAGTGGTGGCGCATCCTGGGATAGAGAATAGCTCAGCCAATAAGAGGCTTCGCTCTATAGCATAGCATGCCGAGTCGGAGCCGAGGGATCGGCTCCGAGCCCATCAGTACAGAATGTAGGCGAGATAGGATCACATAACATCCTTGATTGAATAGGGAAGTTAGCAACTTCAGGACTTCTGACATCGGGACAGTGATGGGATCTACACCCCGGAGTTGAGCCCAAATAGCAAATCTCTTCCATTTGCTAGTATACAATTTCCTAGTGGCAGACTTGTGGGCCGAGGATAAGATACGTATGACTTCCGGGTCTAAAGTATGATTTCTGACTATAGTCGGAAGAGGAGGAGCCAAGCTGTTAACTTCAAAGAGTGAAGGGACTGATGGAGTTGTCCCGACTGATGAATTAATAGGTCCGGGATCTGATCCAGGAACCATGGACTGTCCAGTGCATACTTCCGAAGATAGGGAAACCATACCTGACGAGGCCAGTAAGGGGCAACTAAAATCATTTTGCTCCCTAAGTGAGTCGCCTTTTGGATCACTCTGGGAAGGAGGGGAACCGGAGGAAAGGCGTATAGCAAGCCGGTGGGCCAAGGATGAGCTAAGGCATCCATGGGAATCTCCCCCGGAGCTGGAGTGAGAGAGAAGAATTTTCTGCACTTCGCGTTCAGCGGGGTTGCGAAAAGGTCGCAACAAGGAGTTCCCCATCTGCTGAAGATCTGAGTTGCCACTGCATCGTTCAGAGACCACTCGTGAGGAGAGAGAATAGTTCTGCTTAGTCTGTCGGCTATCACGTTGGATCTCCCAGGGATATGAGTCGCTACCAGAAAAAGTACAGTTTTGTACCTACCATAAATGTAGATGTCCGATAGACATGCAACTGCAGTCATAACATGTGGGTTGTCCTGCCTCAGGCAGCCCTCGGTCGGCCGGATTCCAAAGTCTGGGTCCGACGTCGGCTGATGTCGCATTTCTCTCCGACGTCAGAGCGGCTGGAGTACATAAGCATCAGCCGACGCCATTTTCTTCAGTGTTTCTTGCCCCAGATGCCAGGTGCCCTCCAAGGAAGGCTGTAATCAAATTGGAAGACAAAAACAGGATTCCAAACAAATAAAAGAGCAATAAAAACAAATACAGCATAACAGATATCCCCAGCTAAGAGTAACAGGAATAGGAGTGGACCCTAGGCATAGAGGGGTATGGAGGGAGGGAAAATCCGACTGCAGTTGCATGTCTATCGGACATCTACATTTATGGTAGGTACAAAACTGTACTATGTCCTTCAAGAATGCAACTGCAGTCATAACATGTGGGTAGAATACCATAGCTTAGCTGGGGGAGGAGGAATGCTCTAGGAAAAAGAAGGTGTGGAAATCAAACCCTGCAGGACTGCCGAAGCAAAGCCTGCTCTGGATCTGGAGTATAGAGGGAGATTGTAGTGTTTGGAGAATGTATGCACGGAGCTCCATGTAGCAGCTTCTAGAATGTCCTTGGTAGGCACCCCTCTTAAGAATGCTGTAGAGGTGGCCGTAGCTCTGGTGGAATGTGGTCTGACATTGGCTGGAACAGTCTTTCCATGAAAGGAATAACAGAATCTGATGCAATGTCCAATCCATTTTGAAATAGTCTGTTTTGAAATTGCTTTTCCTTGGACTGCAGGGGCGTAAGCTACAAAAAGTTGTTCAGACTTCCTACTGGCCTTGGTTCTGTCCAGGTAGTATCGAAGTTGTCTGTGAATGTCCAAGGTATGCAACAGTCTTTCCCCCTTATTCTCAGGATTGGGGAAGAAAGCAGGCAGATGAATTGCTTGATTTAAAGAAACCCTAGAAACCACCTTTGGCATAAAAGTAGGGTTGGTCCTTAATGAAACCCTGTGTCTGTGAAAAATAATAATAAAGGAAGGTATTGCCATTAGGGCCTGTAGCTCCGAAACCCTTCTTGCTGAGGTAATTGCCAACAGGAAAGCTGTCTTCCATGAGAGAAATTGCAAGTCAACTGTAGCTGCTGGCTCAAATGGAGGTAGAGTCAGTTTTTCTAGGACAAAATTGAGGTCTCAGGCTGGCACTGGGGCCTTTCTTGGTGGCTTAATGTTCTTGATTCCCCTGAGGAATTGCCTTAGTAAAGGGTGTGAAAAAACAGGAGGATCAGTGTTGTACCTAGCTGAAACAGCAGATGCATGTATCTTTATGGAAGAATATGAGAGGCCGTTCTTTAACATATCTGCCAAATATTCCAAGATGAGTGGGATGTTCAACAATGATGCATCATGTCCCTTGCTGGTATTCCAATTGCTGAATCTTTTCCACTTTGCTAAGTAAACCTTTCTGGTGGATGGTCTTCGAGCCTCTGTTAGTATCCGCTGAACTTCCTTGGAGAGAGATAGGCTGAAGTTATTTATGGGATCTCCCAGGCTGTTAGCTGCAGTGTCTGAAGATTTGGATGCACTGTTTCGAAATTGTGTTGAGTCAAAAGTAGAGGCCATTGGGGAAGGGCCCACCTCCTGGTGTGACATAGGCTCCGTAGTAGTGGGTACCAGTGTTGTCTTGGCCAGTCTGGAGCTATTATGATTCCCTTGGGTCTCTCTGCTTTGATCTTTAGTAATACTGAGGTCATCAGTGGCAGAGGTGGGAATGCATAGATTGTTAGGGAGTTCCAGTTGAATGAGAGGGCATCTATTTTCCAAGCTTTTGGATGGTATGTCCTTGTGCAGAATTTTGGTAGACGATGGTTGAGGTGAGTGGCAAATAGGTCCACTTCTGGCTTGCCCCATGTCGAAGTGAGTTGTCTGAAGGCCTTCGGATGTAACCTCCACTCGTGTGGATCTGTGAAATTCCTGCTTAGGCTGTCCGCCAACACATTGTCTTTTCCTGGAACAAACTGGGATTGTAACTGGATGTTTAGGCTCAGTGATTTCTCCCAAAGATGCATTGTCAGTCTGCAAAGGGGGTAAGAGTGGGTGCCCCCTTGCTTGTTTATGTACCACATCACAGTGTTGTTGTCTGTCCGTATCAGTAAATGGCCTTGCTGGAGTTGGTGTTGAAAGGCCTCGATGGCATGCATTACTGCCAGCATTTCCTTTTGATTTATATGCAGATGTGTTTCCTTTGGAGTCCATTGTCCTTGTATACACCTGCCTTCCATGTGCACCCCCCCCCCATCCAAGGTCTGAGGCGTCTGTGGTCATGGTCTGTGTTATCTGTGGTTTTTTGAATGACATACCTGTGTTTGCCTGGCTCACCGAGGCCCACCATAGGAATTCCTTTTGTAGGCATGGAATGAGCGGTATGATTGTCTCCAAGTTGTTGCTGTGTTGAGACCAAATGCTTTTTAGGTACCATTGAAGCTTTCTCATGTGTAGTCGTCTTGCTAATGGAACCAGGAGAATGCAGGATGCCATGTAACCCAGGGCCTGTAGGAATCTACTTGCAGTCATCTGGGTGAGTTTTGCTAAACCTTTGAAGTAATGAGATAACTTCTCTTGCTTGTCTTCTGTCAGGTAAGCCATCTGAGAGGCTGTGTCTAGTTTGGCTCCTAAGAAGATTATTTGCTGGGATGGCTGCAGTGTTGACTTTTGGAAGTTGACTGTGTATCCCAGATCTTGAAGTAATCGTATGACATAATCCAGGTTTTTTGTCAACATCAATTTGTCATCCGCTTGTATGAGGCAGTCGTCCAGGTACGGGTAAATTTATATCCCCTGGAGCCTGCAATGAGCAATTACTGAAGCCAGGCAATTTGTGAATACTCTGGGCGCAGTAGATAAGCCAAATGACAATGCTGAGAATTGATAATGCTCTGGCCCTGCAAGAAATCTGAGGTATCTTCTGCAGCTGTGTCTGATAGGGACATGCAGGTATGCCTCCTTGAGGTCCAGAGTAATCAGCCAAGACCCCTTGCCCAGCATGGGAAGGAGTTGCTGTAAAGTCAGCATTTTGAACTTTGGTACTATGAGAAAGGTGTTTAATGCGGACAAGTCCAGTATTGGTCTCCATTGAGATTCTTTTCTTGGAACAAGGAACAGTCTTGAGTAAAACCCCTGATCTTGTTCTTGTTGTGGAACTCTTTCTATTGCCTTCATCCGAGTCAGCAGAGTGATTTGCTTGATAGCCTCTGCCCTCTGGTGTTGTGGTATGTTTGGCATGCCTTGTTTTCTTGGTAAGGTATGAAAATGAAACCTGTACCCTCGGTCTATAATGTCCAAAATCCATTTGTCCTTTGTCAGTCTGTGCCAATTTTCTGCAAACAGAGATAATTTCCCGCCCAAGGGAGCTTCTATTTGTTCCCTGGTAGGCGGTAGTAGAGGAAAGTCATTGAGATTGTGGTTGTGGGGCAGGTGAAACCCCTGCGTCACTTCTTTGGTTTCCTGGCTGCCATTGTCGTCCCCTGTAAGGGCCTCTGTATTGGCCTCTTCCTCGGCCACGTCTGTTCTTACCCCTTTGAAACTTTTCAGGATTAGGAAAGGACCAGTTTTTTGAAGGCCAATTCCTACTGAATCTGGGGGGTTGAACCTGGAGGAAATCTGTCACCGTCTGAACTGATTTTGCTTTTTCTTCGATGGTCTTTAACACATCCTTAGCATTCGCACCAAAAAGCTTGTTCTTTTCCAAGGGTGCATCCAGAAGTTTTGCTTTTACATGATCTGGTAGAGGTTGATCTTTTAACCAAGCATGTCTACGGATGACTGCCCCTGTCATAGCTGCCCTACATGAAGCTTCCAGTGCATCATATCCACACTGCAGGAAGTGATTGCTAACTTGCTGAGTGTTATGTACAGCTTCCTGCAAAGTCTTCCTGTCTAAAGGATCAGGAGTGGCTAATGTTTTTTGTAAATCTTCTAACAGATAATCCTGATATTGTAACATATGAAAAAGGCAATTTTAAGCTCTCATAGATAAGGTAGTGGATGTGTAAACCTTTTTGTCCCATCTCTCTAATGACCTAGCTTCCCTGTTGGAGGGCAAAGGATTTTTAGAGGTGGAGGCTGAAACTCCTTTAGGCCCCTGTGAAATAGTTTCCAAATCAGCAGTATGGGCCCTGAATAAATGGGAATGAGTTTCTGGGACCCTGTAATACCTGTCTGGCTTGGCTGGAGCAGGAGGAAGAGAATCAGGGGAAGCACTAGAATCAGAATACAAATCATCCAGAACATCAAGTACAGGAGGAATAGCTAAGGGCCTGTGCTGGGGCTTCTTAAGGAAAGTCCTAAGGCGTTTCCTAGAATCAGAATATTCCTGACCTTGCCACTTGAAATGTTCCCTCATGGAGTGCAGCACTTCCCCAAAAGAAAATATCCTCAGGAGGGGAGGCCGAGGGGATGGAATCTTCTGCATCCGAGTCCTCATAGGTCTGGAAGAGCTCTTCCTGGCTATCAGAGTGGACAGAGCCCTCAGAATCTTCATCTGAAGGAGTAGGGTCAGAGGGTTCAACCCGGGGCCTTTTATCAGAAGGAGGCTGGGATCCTCTCTCAGGATGGGCCTGTGAACCTCTAATCATGGAAATTAAATCAGCAGCCATGGACATAATTTGTGTCTCTGGAGTAGGCTGAGGTAAGGATTTAGAAGTAATATGCTTTGTTTTGCTGGCTGCCTTAGCCCTAGTGTAGGCCTTAATAGACATGGCCATGGGGGGCCTGGCAGCTCCACGTGCAGGAGTGACCTTGTCTACAGCAATGGTCTCGGGCATTTCCTCGGTTTCGGTATCCGGAGGAAAATCGATAACTGGCGTCGGAGTAATGTCTGGAATCTGAGTCGTCGGTAATGCGGTGTCTTCGGTTCAGGAGCAGTGGAGAGACCGTCTCAGAGGGAACCGGAGCACTCGCGCTAGGTTTTGGCGTGGATTCGGAAGTAGACACGGGCCGAGGATGTCGGTCCCGGTCTTTGCGCTTTTTGGGAGTTTGCGATGTCGGAAGATCCGACGGCATGGTGTAAGCAAATTTATCGCCGAAAAAATCTTCAGCGAACTCCGCCCGGCGCCTGAGAGTGCGCTTGTTGAAGTGAGCACAGGCTACACAGGCCGAGACGTCGTGGTCTGGGCCCAGGCAAGGGAGACAGTAAGAGTGGAAATCCTTATGAGGTATTTGTTTACCACAAGAAAGACAATTGTTAACTTTTTCAGTAATTTCTGACATCGGCTGAGGCAAGAAAAGGTCCCCAACGGGGTACTTAGCTTTTTTGATGACTTCGGTATCGAAGAATACAGGAGCTGACCGACCGGCTCTTGCGAACTGCTTCTGCTTCGGGCACCGCGCGGCAAGAAAGACTGAAGAAAATGGTGTCGGCTGATGCTTATGTACTCCAGCCGCTCTGACGTCAGAGAGAAATGCGACATCAGCCGACGTCGGACCCAGACTTTGGAATCCGGCCGACCGAGGGCTGCCTGAGGCAGGACAACCCACATGTTATGACTGCAGTTGCATTCTTGAAGGACATCGTCTGGTCGCCACTGCCCATTCCCAAACTCTCATGGCCTCTCTGCAAAGGGGGTAGGATCTGGTCCCTCCCTGCTTGTTCAGATACCAGACTACTGACATGTTGTCAGACTGAATGGCAATTACGCCCTGAGGGAGGTAATCGTGGAGGGCTTGTAGAGATAGAAGCACCGCCCTCATTTCTAGAATGTTGATGTGAAGGAGACTCTCGTCGGAATGCCAATTGCCTTGGACTGACCTGCCCAGGTAATGCCCCCACCCCGTCTGGGAGGCGTCCGTCGTCAATGTGGCCGTAGGAGGAGGTGGAACGAAGGGTCGTCCCTGATCCAGATTGGAGGACACCAGCCACCAGCGAAGGTCCCGTTTGCAGGTTTCCGTGATCCGTATGAGGTGACTGAGAGGGAGATCCTGAAAGGACCACTGGGTCGATAGGAGCCACTGGAGAATTCTCATATGCAATCTTGCTAAGGGGACTAGGAGAACAGTGGCCGACATGGAGCCTAATAGCTGCAGGACCATCCTGGCTGGGGCTTTGGATTTGAGAAGCAAGGCTCGGACTTGAGCCTGTATAGTCTGTATCCTTTCTGTAGGAAGATAGACCCACATTTGGTTTGAGTCTATCTCTACTCCAATGAATCTTATGCGCTGAGATGGCAGCAACACAGACTTTGGCCAATTGAAGGTGATTCCAAGGGAAGTGCCCAGTGATATGGTGGCTGCTAGGTTCTGCAATAGTAGACGCATGGAGGTGGCAGTCAGGAGCCAGTTGTCCAGATACGGAAACACCTGGAATCCTAGACTCCTCAGGTGAGCAGTCACGACCGCCAAACATTTGGTGAACACCCTGGGGGCTGTGGTGAGACCAAAGGGCAGTGCGCAGATCTGAAAATGACTGTCTCCCAGGCTGAAGCGCAAATGTCTCCTGGACGCCTGATCTATCAGGATGTGATAATAGGCGTCCTTGAGATCTATGGAGCACATCCAACCACCTTTCTCCAGCAGTGGGAGAATGGATTGTAAGGTGACCATTCGGAACTTGGACTTCTTGACTGAACGATTTAGGTTGCTGAGATCCAAAATGGGCCTCAAGTCCCCGGTCTTTTTTGGCACCAAAAAGAATCTTGAGTAAGTCCCTAATCCGATCTGGTCTGCGGGGACCGGTTGGATGACTCCTTTTTGAAGCAGCTTTGAGATTTCGAAGGCTGCGATTTCCTGTTGACTGGGTGGTGGGTCCGGGATTCTCCTGGACGGCGGAGGGGTGTGTGAAAAGGGGATGGCGTAACCTCCGGCGATGATTCGAAGCACCCATCGGTCCTGAGTGATACCCTCCCAGGCTTTTAGGTGCCTCAAAAAACGACCCCCGACTGGCTCCGGAGCTGCACAGTCGGGCAATCCTTCAGGGATTGTGGAAGGCTGAAGAGCCACGAAAGGACTCGCGGTCTCCAGTGTTGTGGGATCTGCCACCTCTGGGATGGCATCTTCCAGAAAAATTTCCCCCTCCTCTGCCTCTAGAAGGAGGATCGTCCTGCTGCGAGGGATAAGACTTCTGGGATTTACGGAACCACATTTTCCCTCCTCTTTTAGCCTTGGGGTAAGGCCGAAAGGGAGTGGAAAACTGTGCCCCTACGGCAGTCAAAGTCTTACCTTCTTGCTCACAGCGGGTCAATGTGTCCTTTACCTTGGGTCCAAACAAGGAGGACCCATCAAAGGGAGCGTCGGCAAAGGAAGACTTAAAGGCTTCCACAAAATGACACAGGCGGAGCCAGGCTTGCCTCCATAGAGCAACACCCGTACCACCCGCCACTCTACTCGCCCCCTCGGCTGCATATGAAATGAACCTCATGGACGAGTTTGATATCGATGACAGAGTAGCCAACTGAGAGCCAACCGTCTGGGCCAGCTGCTCAGGTAGGTTACCCAAGAGGGTATCTGAAAGCTCCTTGATCAGATCCCTCTGAAATCTAGTGAAGTGCGTCAAATAGTTCAGGGACCTTAAGGTAAAGGCCGCTGAACTGAGGGTGCGCTTCCCGTACTGGTCCATGCTCCCAGACTCCTTATTAGGAGGATGGACGGACGTCAAAAACTCTGCTACATCTTGTTGGGTAGCAGATGCCACCACCAGGGCATCTACAGCCACACCTTTGGTCAGAAACGCCTTCTCTGGGGGTGCTGATAAGAATTTATTTGGGCGAGCCGGCACCAGTTCCACAGAGTCTGGATGCTCCCACGCCCTTCGACAGATCAAATCTAGGAGCTCGTCGAAGGCCGGAGACACCCAGGAGGCGGAGGGCTGAGCCCCGAAGGCCTTGAGGAACACCGACTCATCAGCGGAAGGGGGTTTGGAATGCCAGCCGCCTCGTTGTTTGAGGGCTTCCAAGATGAAGGTGCCGGTGAGACCGTGGAGGTAGCCAAAGAAGATTTGGCTAAAGCACTCCTCATGGCCCTGAAGACCGGACCGCCAGAGTCCTGGGAAGGTCCAACCCCCTGGGCCACAACAGTAGACGGCACCCCCGCAGCCGACGCACCGAGAGGAAGGCTCGGAACCAAAAACATCGGTCCTGAAGCATCCCCCCCCGGGCCAACCGAGGAGGTCCGTGTACCGAACTCCGACTCGAAAGCCGGGGTTGGAGTAAGGGTTGGAGCCGACCCGAAAACCTCCATCAGCTCCACCAGCACCAGCTCCAACAGTGCCGAGGCTGTTGGAGGAGGAACCAGAACTACAGGGTGGGCCATCGGCTCCGAAGCCGATTGGGCTGGAGCCGAAACTAATTTCTGGAATACAGCAGACTGAAACAGTCTTTGGAGCACCCTGTCGATGTCCGAATCCGACATCTTGGAAGATCGGGAGGAGACCGACCGGGTCCGAGCAGACTTCTCCATCGGCTTCGAAGGACTGGGGGACCGGCTCCGAATAGACTCGATCAATATCGGTGCCGAGGGAGATCCCATAGCAATTTCCCTCGGTGCCGAAGAGGGCTTCGGTGCCGAAGGGGAAGAGTCTGAGCCGGCAACCCTCATGGGCTCCAAAATCAGTGGAGCCGATGAAGGTGACCCGCTTCTCGAAGCCCCAGCCATCGGCTCCGAAACCAGAGGAGTCGAGGCTGGAGGCATCGAGGCAGACCGTTCCGCCCTCGGCTCCGAAGTCCATGGAGCCGATGGAGAAGCCTGCCTAGATTTCTTAGTGGTCGGTTCCGACGGGCTGGTCGGAGCCGACGATTTCTTTTTCTTAGCTGGAGAGGAAGATAAGGCCTCTTCGAAGGAGGGTTTGATAAGCCCTTTTAAGATCAATTTATTCTTCCTCTCTTGGAGGACCCTAGAGGAAAAAGCGTGACACACGCTGCAAGACTCCTGAAGGTGTTTGGCGCCTAAACAGTACACGCATAAGGAGTGATCATCCGTGATGGACATTTTGTAGTTGCATCTCGTGCATTTCTTAAATCCTGAGGGTCTATGCTCCTTAGACATAATGCTTGTAGACTACTCACTATATCAGAGAAAAACACAATGTTTTACACAACAATAAAAAACTTTTTTTTTTTTTTAACGAGAGGCGAAAGCTCAAGAAACTTAAACAAATAACAACTACACCAAAAGGAGGGCCAAGAACCCTCTAACTAAAACAGGTACTTGACCTCTCCGAAACAACAAGAAGACTCACTAAAGAACGAGGGGAAGGCCCCTCTAACTTAAACGGAAACCTTTCCTTGTCCAGTCACAAAAATTTACCACAAAATATGCACAAAAACAAAATTATACACAACGATAGCTGTTAAAACAGCTTTTGGGTAAAGATTAAATAATTTCCTGACAGAAAAACTCTCAGAAAAAAAGCACTTAGCTCAGCCAAGTTCGAGACCACGTCCTAGCTTGTAAGCGGCAAACGAGATCTGGGGAAGTAGTGGTGGTGCATCCTGGGATATAGAATAGCTCAGCCAATAAGAGACTTCGCTCTATAGCATAGCGTGCCGAGTCGGAGCCGAGGATCGGCTCCGAACCCATCAGTACAGAATGTAGGCGAGATAGGATCACATAACATCTACTGTTATGCCTTGTTAAAATCTGTTACAGTCAGCTAGAGTGCATATCCCAGGGGCAATAGCTGCAAACCTTCTTCCTCTTAGCCCACCCCCACCCATTTCATTCCGTTTCACTGTTGATAATTTGTTATATGTGAAGGTATTTATCCCCTCTCAATAGTCACAGCCTTCAGAACCCCCTCCTCAATACTTGTTCTTCACTAAACACCAAACAGAGGTGCAAAGTCTCCAGCTGCTTTTATCTTTAGCTACATTGTGTGCAGCAAACAATGAGCAAAGGGGAATACAAATATAAAAGAGAATAAAATCTACCACTGCAGACTAGTAAGCAGCATATAACTTCCATCTGTGGTGTATTCCTACACATAGTTTTTCTTGGGGAAACCTTCCAGTCCTTGAACAAGGGTGCCTGTATGTTTACCTTATTTCCTTGGTTGTCCTTGATAATAAGCTAGGTTTAGCAGAGTCCCTTGGATTCTCCCCTGCTACTTTCAATTCCAATTGAAGGTTTCCCTCCCTTACCCCACCCTCCCCAAGTGATTACTCAGGTACAGCACACCAAAGGTTTTAAAAACCCTGGATGCCATACTTGCTCTAACTGCAGCTGAAGCCCTCCAGGTGTAGCATCTCTAGTAAGTGATAGCATTATTTTTATTTTTTTCAGTTTTGTATTCCACACTGTAAACGCACTGTCCCTGCATAGAGTACTACATTAATTTCTCTCTAAGGTAGCTTTCCAGTTATTTTTTATTTTTGCTGGTACAGTTTATATTTGGATATTAGAAGCTTATGTTTTAGTTTTTGCTTGCTCCCAATTTCAGTAAACTTGATTCAGTTCCTCTAAATAATAGTTTAGACTACTTTATAATGTCACAGTACTACTAGCTTAAAAGTGATTCCAATAGCTTCTTTCAAAAATAAGGGCATGAATATAAGCTACTTTATTAATCGTGTCTTCATGTAAAGCTTGTTTGTTTGTTTAATTGTCATAACTACCTGCTATGTGCGAACTCTTTTTCTCTCCTCCACGTTTGTCCCTCTTTCTCCCTACAGTATCCTCCCCATTGCGCTGTTCCTTATATGGTCTCTAAGAACCTACCTACTTGGTGATAAAGGACCCTATCAAAATACTTGCGGTCTCATCTAACAGCCTTATTTTCCCTGCACCCTCTCTCAAGGAAGCAAGAAAGTACGTGGTTGTCCAAGTCATGCTTGTAAAGCTGACTACCGTCTACTATTGCTTCAGAGGTTCTAAAGTACGCTATGAGCCTGAAGAGCAAACAGCCTTTACCCCCCCCCTCCGATCTACCCTGTATCCAACAAAACTCGTCTACTTTATAATTATCCCCTTTACTAGCTATCACTCCTTCCCTAGTACTAAACCAGCTAGCTCCCTTACATACTTACCTGCAATACTAGATCTGCCCACTAGGTGGCAACCTTTTCCCATCCTTCATCTCCTGCTTATCCCCCTGTATTTCTTCTGTAATTACACTACATCTCTTAAGTTCTAGACCTGCTCTTATTTTCTCACTTACCCTTTACTTCAACTGTCTACACCCACCTTTTTTTTCTCATAGACTTCTGTTTTATCTCTAATCTTTCCCACTCCTGACTTGCCTAACTTTCCTTCAGTTACTAGCATTGCTGATAGTTTTTTCTCTAGCATCTCCTTCACTTGTCTCTACCCGCTCCGTTCACCCTGCGGGCTCACTCTGATCCCCTACCCCCATGGGTCCTACTCTTATACCATCTAACCACACCCCTTCCCTCTTCCACCAATCACAAACCCTTCATCATTGGCCACTTATCTCCAATTCCCACCTTTCACTTACCACTCCCCATCTCTCCCACCACACCCTCCACCTATTCCTTTCCACACCTAGTATACCTCCGAGCCTATAACAGCAACCTAACATCTTGCCCTTCCAGATGTATAAGCTACCCACCCCAGCCCTCTTACAGAGGTTACTCATATTTAGACTTCTACCACCTCTAACTTTAGCTTACCTGCTAACCTCCTATGAACATCCCCACTCCGCTCCCCTACCTATCAACACCTTCTCTACCTCAATAAGCTATCTACCTCTCCTTCTCTATCTATTTTCACTAACCATGTTAACATAACATGTACACCCAGCTATCTACCAGCAAAATACCATAGGGTAACCCACATTAGATATAACTCTTCCAATCCCAGAAAATCTCTACCTCTATATAGTAAATTCCCAAATCCTAGACTTCAAACACTACTCTTCTCTTTAAAAGATGGAGACATTCACCCAAACCCAGGCCCAACAACTGTTACTACCACTCAACTCCTCAACCCCAACCCCTCTACTATCCATTCCCTTACCAAACCACCTAACTCACTCTTATTAGCTCACGCCAACATACGTAGCATTAATAACAAAGTTGCACAGCTCCATGCTCTCTTGGAAGTCTACTCCTTTGACATTCTTTGTTTAACAGAAACTTGGTTAAAACCTGTAATCAAAGACAATGAAGTCATCCCACCTGGTTATATTTTGTGACTTGACTGTGCAACCAAAAAGGGTGGTGGTGTAGCTATCCTATTTAAATCTGGGTTACAGATTACTACCTACAACTACAAACCACCTCAAGACTCTAACACTGAAATTCTTATTACCAAGCTTCAACTTAACAGATTCAAATCCATCTATATTATCTGTATCTATCTTCCTCCTGGTAATAACATTGCCACCACAGAAAATATCCTTTGTTGGTTATCCCAAAATTTACCCGAAGAACCCATAATCCTAAGTGATTTTAACATTGATTGGAAGTGTTGCAGAAGTAGCCACCCTACCAGCCATATTAACCTTTTTTTTTTTTCTCAAACCATTACCTCCCCTACCAGGATAAACAAGCTTAATAAGAAAGAAATTACCTTAGATTGGATTCTCATAAATAATCATCCCCAGACATATGAAGCTGGAACCCTCCCTGATGATGTAAGTGACCACTCACTAACCTACATCATCAGGCTTAAATCCAATCTACCTAATCCAACCATATCTAGAACAGTTAGAACCAAGAAAAACTTCAACCCAGATCTCTTCCAGAGAGAACTAAGAGCATGTAACTGGTCTCCCTTAAAAAACCTCCCACTCGAGGAAGCTGTTAATCACTTTAATGCTAAATTCCTAGCCATACTAGACCGCCATGCACCAACCCGCTCTATTAGAATGAGAAATAAATCTGCCCCATGGCTTTCAAAAGAAACCAGGCAAAAAATCCATCTCAGAAATAAATACTGGAATAAATCTTGTTTAACTAAAAACCCAGTAGGCCAACAAAACTTCAGACAACTGAGAAATGAAACTAAAACAGCTAAACTCTCTGACAAAAGAAACTACTACCTACAATTCCAGCAGACTCCCCATAATAAACCACAAAAGTTCTGGGTGAGTATTAATCAATTATTACACCCAGGTCAGTCCATCACACCAAACCCACAAGGCACAGACCAGGAGAATCCCAAGCAGACTGCTAATGCCTTTAATACCTTTTTCACTGAGGCCATTCAAACTCTTGCCAGTCAGTTATCTACTCAGAACTTAACTATATCCAACTCTAACCCATCCCCACCATTTCTCTTCCAACCAGTCCCATCAACATATATTCTTACCCTTATCCAAAAACGGAAACCGTGCACTCCTTCAGCAGACCAACTACCCGCTGAATATCTACAAAAGGCAGCCAAATCCATCGCCTATCCCATTTCCATTCTCATCAATAGAACCATCAGTGAAAGACACATCCCTAAAATCTGAAAAGTATCCCATATCATCCCCCTTCACAAGGGTGGGGAACTCTACTGAACTCTCCAATGACCGTCTCATAGCCCTACTTTCTCCCTTAGCAAAGATCATGGAAAAATGCATCCACAGACAATTGCTAAACCACCTAATCCAAAATAACTTACTTTCAAACTCTCAACATGGTTTCAGACCTTCCCACAGCACTACTGCTCTCCTTTCCTTTAATGACTGTGTTAACCGTAACCTCAATATGCTTTCCTTTACACTGTTTATAGATCTGTCTAAGGCATTCGATATAGTAAATCACCAGATACTTATAAATATCCTCAAATCCCTGTCACTAGATGCACTAGCTATAAAATGGTTCCAGTACTACTTAGATAAGACAACATTTGGCATAACATTCTATCTACCCATCTGCCCGTGATCATTGGTGTTCCTCAAGGGTCCATATTAGGACCTCTCGTTTTCTATATTTATCAACGACCTTCACCTAGCAATCCCCCAAGCTACATGCATACAATATGCAGGTAATTCCACACTTATATGCTCAGCCACATCTATATCTGAACTTCACTCCCTTACCCAAAATGTGTTTTAACACAGATGAACAATGGTTTACACAGTGCTGTCTCCTTCTGAACCTAACTAAACTTCTCCTTTTTATTCCTACTTGTAAGTCCCCCCAACAGACTTCACAGTAACATCCAAGTATGGTACTCTCATATCCCCAGATCCAACTACCGAACTACTAGGTATCACCATAGTTAACAACCTTAAGTTAGACACCCATATTAACAATACTCTAAAATCTGTTAATAGAAAACTAGGCTCTCTCTACAGGATCAAACCCTTCCTCTCTCCTGCAGCTAGAATAACTATTGCTCCCACCCATCTAATTTCTACTCTCCTCTATGCCTCACCCATATATACTAATCTCTCTAAAAACAACCTTAATAAAATGGAAAACTCCTACAATAACATAGCCAGATTTGCTACAGGTAACTCTTTCAGAACCCACCACTGTTTTAATCTAAAGCAGCTAGGATGGCTTGAATTACAAAATCAGCTTAAATTCCACCAACTGACCATTGCCCGTAAAACCCTTTACCAACCTACCTATACTATCTACCCTCACTAACCCCTACAACAATCTAAAGACCTTACGATCATCACATAAACTTCTTGTAAATATCTGTAAATCAAACAGGACTGGGGACCCTCTTTTCTCTAATACTGTTGGAAAATCCTGGAACCTTCTTCCTAACAAACTTTCCTCTCTTCCCTCTATATCACTCTTTAAAACCAAACTGAAACTTTTCCACAGAACACACTGGTTGTGCCCCTGTACTAAAGCTGACTGATCAACTAGCTCTTCTTACTTGGTTCAACCTACCCTCCTTTTCTCACTAATTAAGTTCCTTTTCTTAATAACAACTTACCTTCTCCTTCTATACTATTACTTACATCTTCAGAATCTCATTAAGGAGATTACTTTTACTAATATATTGTATAATTTCAGCTCCTACTTTTTCTTTATGACTACTTGTATACTAATATATTGTATAATTCAGCTACCATCTTTTTCTTTATGATGTATTGCAACTACATTTTGTATTGTATTAATTGTATCTGTATATTTTGCACTATGTTATCAACGAATGACCTCTGATTATTCTCAGCACTGCACCTGCAATGTTCATTATATACATTAATTTTTGTATATGTGATTTTGTTTGTTTCCTCGGAGCTTATCTCCCCGGGCCTCTACTGAAAATGGACATGTATCCAGTTAGACTAGCCCGGTTAACAAATGTAAAATGAATAATAAATAAATGAACCACAGAATGCAGCAAGTTTGGGTACTCTACATGTGCTGAGTAGAGCACTCTTGGCAAACATTAAAGATTGAAGCAGAATTGATATCATGAACTTTAATTCTGCCCTAACTTAGGAATGAGGTCCATTCCCATCAAGGTGTGTAAAAAAACCTACTCAACTGTCTTTTTCCCCATTTTCTACACAGGGAGAGGTGTTGCATCAACTGTTACCGCCATGTTCGATTCAATGCCTCTCTCCAACCTTCTTTGATAGCCATGGCTGTTTCAGGTCTTCTCTCATGCAACCCATCCACTTCCTTGCCAGACACCCTTGTCTCCTCTCTTGCCTTCTTCTAATCTCTCCTAAATCTTTTCACCAAATCATCTGATTTCATGCACATGTACCCAAACCACTATAACCCGTTCTCTTTGTCATTCTTCACATGTCCCACACTGTGTATCCTACAACCCATCTCAGTCACCTTTTCTTCTCCATCAGAATCTAACTTCCTGAAGTGCTCTGCTTTCATTGTCCAAGTTTCTGTACTAGTCGGTGGTACTGGTTACTCTATTTATACACCTTACTTTTCAGTTTTGTTTGTATTCTTCTGCCACACGCTGCCCCTGCCACTCTGTGCCAGTTGGCTGCAGCCCCTCAGATTGAATCATCCCTCCCCCACACACTTGAAGCTGTTAAGCTGTTGCACTATTTTCCTTATCTCAGCGTTTAGCTTCTTTTGATTTCCTCCATTTGTTGCCATAAAAATTGTCTTGGCTATTCTCATCCTATTTTTTTTCCTATCAGTTTTGCATTTCATTCTCCCATCATCTGCTGAAGTTCTTGTTCAGAGTTTAATTGTAAGGTCTCAGATCCGTTCCCCTCAACCTGTCTGTCACCAGTAAAAACAGCAGTGGTCTCAGAAATGAACCGTAATGCACACTCACTTCTACTAGGAACCCTGTGTTCATACTTGTGTCACTGGGTCATTGTACACAGGCAGGAGTAATTCTAACTATGCTTCCAGGACAAGTATCAGTATTACTCAGTCATATTCCATATGGGTATAAACAACCTGAGACATACCTCTGTGGACTGTATGGAGAGAGAGAAATGATGGAGTTCTCAGACTGCGTCCCCCAGGCCAGTATGAGCCCAGCATTTAGCAGCATTCTACCTTCTCCCACTATGATGCTACAATATGAACATAAGGTAAGTGAATTTAATAACTGGCTTGGAGTTTCTGGTGTAATTTGAAGGGGGTACAATATTTGTCAACCTGTGGGGATATGGTTGACTTCCAATGCTGCTTTGCCAGGGATGGTCTGCAGACTGCACCTGTCACCTTTAGGATTTCAAATAGTAGCTAAAATCCTGTCCATCCCATAATGCCTTTTTTTAGGCATTGCCAACCTGATAAGCCTTCTGGCATAGTAAGAACAATACAAGAAAATATAATGGAGTTACTGGTAAATGCCAGGAGTTGAAACAAGAAACTTCAGTCCCTGTAAGTTCGCCATTCCCTGGAGAATGTAGATGCCTACATAGTTACTGGGACATGGTTTACACCCTCCAGCAGTGCAGGGCTATAAGGCCTTCCACACATTTAGATTAGCTACTGCACAGGAAAGGACAAAAGGTAAAGACATCTCAATTTTCATCAAAAACAAACAACTCAGGGCTGGTCAAACAGCATGACATGCTTCAGCTTCTCTATGTCCAAATCACCAAAGGTAAAATCCCATAATATATCCTTGCAAGATACAGATCTGGGAGACGCTCTCCATTTAACCCATCATTGTAGTCATGGGGAACTAACTATCCCACTATAAAATGGGAATTATGTACAATCCAATACATGCATGCCCAGACATTCCTGGACTTTATTAGCACAAATGATCTAAACCAGCTAGTCAGTATGCCCACTATGGGTGCTAACATCCTTGACCTGATCCTCACAAGCATGGGAGAACATTGCACTCCCCACCCCAACCCGGTGGTGTAATGTCCTCACAGGTCAGGTCAGATTATAAGCCTGTTTCTATTGAAATAAAAAGGAAACCTGGGTCCCCAGCTAACCCTGGAGCGACACCCACCCAAAATTTCTAGTGCCACCTGCCCCCGAATCCTAAGAACACTGTTGTCTATCTGTAATTTTTCACAAAAACCCTGTACAGTCATGTTAATGCCTGCACAGAGACTGCTGTACCTACCTGGAATAAGCACAGGCCAAACTCAAAAATCAAGCCACCTCATTATCAACTGGATGTACAAAAAAAGGAAGAAAATGAAGGCAAAACTCAGACGTGCAATGCACAGCAAGGTAAAACCTCTCGATCTAAACAACTAAGTTAAGCCCGCCAAAGCCAAATCAGAAGTAAAAACAGTCTTCGAGGCCAAGACATTCTTCAGCTATGTCCACAACCTCAAAGGCAATGCACAGCTACATGCTCAACTAATTGTAAATGGAGCCACTTATACTGACCTGGAAGATGCAACAAGTCTACTAGCCACCAAATTTAATTCCAATTTTACTCCCTCTCTTTTCTAGACATCCCTCCAAAATACCTTTAACCATAACTCCCCCAACTATCACTAGGGCGCATGTCTTCAATGCACTCTCCAAGGCCAAGAACATTGCACTGATAGGTCCTGATAAATATCCCAGAGTGTCTCCTTAATAACTTATTTGACATTTGTTAACCAGGTTAGTCTGACCGGGCAGGATGCCCTTTTTCAGCAGAGACCCGAGGAGAAAAGCTCCACATACAAAGTTTGCAATACAGCGAAAAATTTCATAATACAGTCAAAGATTCAACAACAGAGAAATGTGTGTTTAGGCATAATACATAGTCAATTATACATAGCTATAAGCTAATAAATCAAGACAAAGTAAGAGACATACAAGTACATTCAACAGGAACGGTAATGTACTAATTAGGAAAACTAGGGGTTAAGACAAAGAATGGGACAGAGGAGTAAACAAGACGGTCCAACAAATGTGAAGTAATTATGGGACTAGGAAAGTCTAGAGGAGTAGCTGAGATAGGCAACTGGTAGGAGGGCAGTCAGTGGAGAAGGAAGTTTGACCAGAAAGTTAAGATACTCAGCAAGTAATGCACAAGAGAAATGGGGGAGTTTAGCAGTTACAGTAGAGCCAAGGGAGAAAAACGTTCAGATGGGGTCATTGCAGGAGCAGATCCAGGAGGACTGCAGGAATTGCATTAATGCTATTTTAAAGCTGTGGGTATTGCCAAGGGAGCGTAGTTGGAGAGGAAGTTTGTTCTATGCAGAGGTGACAGCATGGCTGTACAGTATTTTACCAATGGATTTGTTGGGTTTTGAAATATGCAACAAGAGTAGGTCGCGCTTAGCAATATAGGGGGGATATGATCTGCCAGAGACGGACAAGATAGGGGTTGGTGAAGGATAGAGGGGTCAGGTGGAGCTGTGGCAGGAGGAGTTGGTGTTGAAGTTCTTGCCAGTGAAATTTATTTTAAGGACAGGTGGTGGTGTGTTCGATAAAGGAGATTACTGGCAAATCGAGATATTTTACTATAGGTGAGTTCAAGTTTGGAAAACAGGTTATTTTGTATGTGGGTAAAGACTGGGGCAACACACAGTACAGTGAGAAGCAGGTAGGCTTGCTACAGGGACTGTTTAGATTCAGGGGTTAGGAAGCTCTTGTTCCTGTACAGTAGTCTGAGTTTTGGTATGTCTTTTTGATAGTTATTGATGTGGATGTCGAATTTAAGTTCATCACCTTTGTAAACCCTGAGGAATTTAGTATATGATTCATCTTTGATAGAAGTGTTATTTAGAGCGGAGACGGAGAAGGAGGATTTGAGATGTTGGAGGGATTTAGGCAGGAAGAGTATGAGTTTAGTTTTGTTAGGGTTAAGTAGAAGTTGGTTAGCAGTGAGCCATTTTTTGACAGAGTACAGAGATTCTTGAGTGAGGGTGAGTAGGTGAGGAAGAGTGTCAGAAGTGGAAAATAAGAGTCATCAGTATATTGAATCAGGGTGGACTGTGGACAAGAGTGGTAGAGGTTGTTAGTAAAGACATTGACTTAGAGAGCCCCCATGATGCAGCATAAACACGAGCTTTCAGGGCCACTAGAATCACTATATAACCATAGCCTCCAGGCAGGTTATGTGCCAAGCTAATGGAGGACTGCAATGGTCATCGCTCTACAGACCTGGATAACTGCAGGTCCATAACTCTGACTACTCTCGTATACAAAGCCATGGAAAGAATTCACACAAAAAGATAAACAATTAAACTGGAAACCTTCAGACACTGGATCTAACTCAGTTTGATTTCATCAAGGGCAGGTCATGCCTACGCAACCTGGTGGACTTCTCAAAAAGGTCACCAAAACAATGGAGGAGAAGAAAATGGTGCATACTGCCTAACTTGACCAGGCCAAGACATTTGACACAATACCCCAACTTGGGAATTACAGACAAACATGCAAAATTAGGTATAACCCTGTCATCCTCAGGATAGCCACCTGCCTAAAAGATAGGACCCAAGAAGTTATGATAGGGGAGTATACCTCTAAAAAAAAATGGTCATTAGTGAAGTTCCTCAACGCTAGGTGCAGGAGCCCAGTCCTTTTTGGCATCTATTTCTCTAAAGTCAAGGGCAACATCAAAGGACTCTGGCTGACCAGGTATGCAGACAACTGGAAACTATTTGCAGTCACAGAATCCCACAAAGTCAAATACCCTCCAAGAAGGCCAGACAGAGATCAACCGGTGCCAGAGCTACAGTTTAAAACTCAAAGCCAAGCAATGCATCATAATATCCTTTGGAAAGACAGCTACCCTGAAAACTATCACATTGAGAATACACTGCTAAGAACAGATCCAGTGGTCCAGGATTTGGGAAAGCATGTAGACAGCAACGTGGCCTTTAGCCACCATGTGTAATGAAATCCTCTCTTGTATGTTACACAACATATAAGTAAGGGTATGGCATCTAAGTCCAAGGATATCACTGTTCTACTGTATGCAGCCCTCATCAGACCAATCATTTAATATGACTCCCCCTTCGGTATGTACCTGACCAAACACATGCAGGAACTGGAACATCCACAGAAATTCCTCACAAAAAGAATGCAGGCAAGAAACATGTCCTACATGGACTACCTCAAAGTCCTATGCCTGTACTTGACCTACTACAGATTGGTGAGATGCAATTTATGCCTGGCCTACAATGCATCCTCTGATCATGCTCTAACAGACCTGCTGCACATTAATTACCTGACCTAGGGACCTAAACCTTGTTTGCAACATGCAGAGGAAATGCCAGAGGGACAGGTATTCATCTCAGACACTACCCCTTCTCTGGAACAGACTTTTTATCAATGTGAAGCAGAGTTCTTCCCTAACCTAACTGAAATGCAACTTAGACCAATGGATGGAGAATTAGAAATGTACCCGTCTGGCACATATGTTTGTTAGACAGTGGCAGTCAGTAAATGCCTGACCATCTATACCCATTAAAATAACCCCAAAGATATCAAAACTAAGCTTAAAAAGGCCCCGTAGAGTCTTTAGCCTAATAATCACAAATGAACCAATGCAGGACTCCCCAAATCAGATTTCTTGGGACCTTGTCATATGCTTTCTTGAAGTCGAGGAATGCAGAGTGCTGTGTCCCTTAGATGACTCGTTTCTTTTCTTTCTGTCTTGTCTTGTAACCTGACAGGGTTTTTTGTGCCATCTGTGGAGTCAATTTCCAAAAGATGGAGTTTCACTAATGCCTTGATCTCTACTATTGTGAATACTCTCTTAGCTGCTGTTAACCAACAAGCATTCCTGCTTAGTCTGCTCCACCTTTTCACTTTCTCCCACTTTAGTCATGCAGTGCTCCTTTCTACTGAAAACGACCTGGACGTCTGCATTCCGCCACCATATGCCACGGCGTATCTTATTTTCATACCTGGCTCGGCCACATATCTGATTTATAGTATTCACACATGTGTTTTGGGATGTTGACATTCTTAAGACTCCAACTATTTCCTTTTCTTCCTGAGGTGCTACAGTCCTCAGTATTTCCTTGAACTCTTATGCCAACTTTCCAGTCAACATCAACAGATAGGCTGAAAATGTGGAAAAGCCTTCGCTGACCACTTCTTGTAGCTGACTGTGGTGACCAGTGATTTATGCTGTAGGCCAACTGTTTCAGTGGGGATGACTTTATAATCATTGATTCTATCTAACCCAATACCCTTTCCTTACTAAGATGAAGACTACCTGAGCTGCATGTTGCCTGCTCTTGTACATCATCCTGTGATGGTTTGTATTGCTGAACTACATTTTGGCCACCATCATACCATTTGCCAGAAAGAAGTCTTGAATGGTCTCTTCTTTAATCATACTGTCTCATCCATGTGGATCCAAAGCAGTCTTCATATCATGTCCTGTGTTCAGGTCCCCCATTATCAACACTAACTCACCGTGTCCTACTTTATCTAGTATGTCCTGCAATTGCTGCCTGAATGCTGTCTTTTCTTTGCTTTCACAACCATGCTGTGGGGCAGAGGCTGAGATTATGAAAACTGCTCCATCTTTACAAAAGAGTCTGCTTGCCATGAGTCTGTCACAAATTCTGATAACAATCCTCAGTCTCTTCAGAAGACTTTCCCACACCACAGTTTCCAAACCATTTCTAGTCTTTCCTCTCTGACCCTGGATCCCAAGCCAAGTGGCTTTGCTGCACTGCCCTTCCCCTAGTCTCCTGGACATACAGGATGGACAGCCTCTTCCTTACCATGATGTCATCCACTTCAAGCTGCATCTCTTTAGTGAACCTATATCAGGTGTAGTGATCCTTACTGCACTTTTATCAGGTTGGGACTAGTTTTACATCCAGCTTTCGCTCGAGAGTGCTACCCAGGTAACTCAAGGCAACCTGTCACAAACTGGCCAGTAACTTACTGATCTATGGCTGCTGGGCTTTATGGCAGGCATACACTGACTAACAGAGACCCACAACCCCACCCCCACCATTAGCATGGGTCATTAGCATAGGTCAGAGTAGGGAATGTCCACAACTCACTTATCCCAAGCAAATACACTCATGCCCATATTTGATGACGTCAACACAACCAAATCACTTAACAGCCAGTTTTTATACTATTAAGGGGCTAGCCCTCACAAGGCTCTAAGTATGCAAATCAGCATTCTATCTGGAGGACACTGTACATCACACTAAAATCCTAAAGTGGTTGGTCTATGTAACACCTCCCCCGATAGGTGCCACTTTGAGTCTGTACTACAGCCCTCAGCGCCATTCAGTTTTTGGGTGAGTTTTGATGTGGCAATACTAATGTTTTTCATCTGAAGAAATTAAAAACAGACTGCAATTTTGCAATTCATTTTTTTTCCAAAGTGAGTTGGAGCACGAGTTCAGTTGGTGGTCTCTGGGGATAATCCATCACAATTTACCTCAGGTCTGAATTTATGAAAAGAGCTGAACCTAGTTATAGGGGGAGTGCTGTTGTTACATTTACACCAAATCCGTTATTCAACAGTTATAAACATGTTCAAGATCAAGAGGACTTCAAAGCAGGCAATTTACTGTTGAGACTTCTAGTGAAAGCACCTTTTACATAGTTAGGATATGAATTTGAATTCAGGTTAGTTTTTTCATTAATGTCAGCTAAAGATGGAATGCCCATTAGCTGGAATCTACCTAAAGCAGAATCCTTGAAATGAAATGTGCAAGTCATCCTTTGTGAAGCAAGTGGCTATCAGACATGTCATCTCATGCTGACAAACTGGATCCCTCTTGAATGACACCAACTCCTTAGTTATTAAAGTCTATTATTTTATCTTTGTACTAACTTCATTCTTGGTGAAGGTAGAATCCCATTCAGGCCAAGAGTCTTGCCAGTACCAAATGTGTAGTGACACCCATCACATCTGCCTGTGTGTGTCTCTTAAGGCTGACCGGCTTAAATCATTTACATCAACACAAGCTATTATAAAATCCTAGTCATATTTGCCTGCTGAAAGGGAGTGAAGGGCTTTAAGACATTATGGCTCCTCCTGGCACAAAAAAGACAACTAACTATAATATTACCCATAGACACACTGTACTGCCAGCTAACAGAGCTCACCAATTACTAGAACATTTCTTCTACTAGAGACTGTGGGATTTGGAATAACAGATGGTTTGGGGTCAACCAAGGGATAACCTGCAACTATGTGTAGGCATGGCAATGGTGCGTTTACAAGCTTATGCTGAGGCCTGGCTTTTTAATCCTAGGAGGCTTCAGAAATTATTTTTTTTAACACCCTCAGCTATGTTAGTGTGGTCCAACAGGCCTGAAGTGGAAGTGGCACTAAGGGATGCTCACAGGTTACGGTGATGGGTATAATGGATGCCTCTACACTAAATATTTGCATCTCTCAGAAACTGAGCTGTATGTCACGAGGAGGAGTTCACTATCTGTGAGTATATGGCAGCTCCTACACTGCCTAAGAATTCCTTGGGTGAGACTGGCAAAGGAAGGAGTCTGAAAATGGCTTGTTTCCATATTGTCCAGAAATTAGTGTCAAGTGGGTCCCATATTACCAATGATACTGTTGAGTGACAAGATTACTACCAGGACTAAGGTATCAAGAGGGATTAGTATTTACAAGGGCTATTCAAGTTATGTTGTGGGTCTATAGCATCAGTAAAATAAAATTAGTTGTTTAGTAGTTACTAGCATTGTTGTGAACACATGTAGCAGTCCGAGCAATTATGAGCAGTGCAGAGCACTTGCAGTTATCAGGAATAAATGGCAATCCAAGAGCATGTCATGGCTTGTCACACAATTATAGGCAGCTATTTCGAGGACTCAAGAGGGATTAGTTTTCAGAAGGGGCTATCTAGGTTTATCTTGTGTGACTGAGAGCAAATAAAACAATAACTACTATTCCTGTCTTATGGAGACTGTCAGGGCATCGACGAACAGTGAAGAATAGCTACAAGCTGTTAGGAGAACTGTACTGCACCTCATTGAGCAACTGCATGCAGCTATGAGCGGCTAAGGCATTGCCCAGAAGTAGGTGGAGACAAAGCACAGCTTGTAGCTCAAAAAGCCTGCAGCTGTACAATGCACATTGCCTGAGCATGACACTTAGGGCAGCAGCATGCTAAAAAGTCCTTATTTATAGCGCAGATGAAAACAGGAGAGAAAGTTCATTAGGGCACACCAAGATGTAGTAATACACTTATTTTCACTTCAGTGACAAGCACAAATCTAGAACTAGGCCTGTTTTTCTCTTCTCCCATTGTAGAAAAAACAGAAAATACAAAGTAATGTCACTAAAATTCAGATACAAAAACAAACACTGCTGGTTGTATTAGTACACTCAAATTGCACAAAACTCGCATAGGCCACGTAGTACTGGCTTCAGCAGCAGAATCAGATCTGGCTAAAGCAGGTCTCGATCTGGAGCATTAAGCTTGGTGTTTAGCAAACTGCACAAATGAGAGGCTATTTGCACTAACACACTCAATTTATAGCTCAAAAACAGAAAAAAAAAGTTCAAGAGCAATACACTTTGTTTCATCTCAACAGCAAGCACAAGCCTAGAACTAGTCTCTTCCCCACCAAAGAACCAGCAAATTAATTCAAAACGAGGTCACTAAAATTTCAACTAAAAACATTGTGGGTATTAGTACACTCAAATTCAGTGAAAATTACTTTAGCGCATATGGTCTTGGCTTCAGTAGCAGAGTAAAATCCTGTTAAAACTGATCTCACCCTGGGCCGGTTAGCACAACATACAGCAAACTGTTGCAAATTAGCACAATGAGCTTTTTCTACAACAGGCTCCTGCCTCCACCACAGAATTTTTAGTTCTCTTTCAATAACTGCCACTGGATCATCTCCTTCCCTCCCTTCAGGGAGCCCTGTAAGATGCAGGTCATTCTGTCAATCATTACGGCTTTCCATACCATCTCTATTTTCAACTATTTGACCTTCGCCTTAAGTTCAAACCATGAGCCTTTGCAGCTACCTTCTACTCGAGTAAAGCTGAATGAGGTTACTCGAGCCTCAACTTCATATTAAGCAAATGATGTAAACAGGTACAGCCATTTTTTTAAACATACTTTGTATCCTTGACTACTTTTAGCAGAATCAACTGAAAGACTATACGTAGGAATGCACACTGTTAAAAGTCTTCCTTGGTGGTCCCCATGTATGCACGCACACCCACCATGATATACAGCAGTCCCAGGATAACCAACAGGTAGTTCATGTTTGAAATACAGCCAACAAACATATTTCACCACTACTACACTATTAACACTACAAAATAAAGTACAAGAAGGCATAAAATACGAATGCACCCAACAAACACAGAAAAAGACTATATTTGCCTGACTCAAGAAGAGCCTCAATTACAAAAACATTTAATTCCATGTACATCCTTTGACACGACTGCAAAAATATAATGCATTTTGAAGCCAGTTAAACACCATATTGCAATGTCAGCTAAATTACGCTTGCTCGGTCTGTCTGCTGTGAATTATTCTGAAAAATATTTACTGATTTCAGTTCTACCTGGGCAGTGTTGTTGGACATACGTAATCACACTTGCTGCCACTGTATAGCTGAAAAACAGTAAGGTGAAGAAGACTTCATGCTGCTGTGTGTGCTCTAGAGTTAATCACAAAAGAGTAAGAGCCTCCTTTCATTATCGCATTTTAGAAGCATTGAGGAGCTTCTATGCAAGAGGTTAAGAAGAGTCTTCAGTGCCCTGACCAGCCCCACAGAAAACAGTGCAACAGCAAACAACAGCCAAAATAAATTCATCCCTTCATTCAAGCTATACAATACCCTGTTACTCTTGAATGAGACATGGAACACATGTTCACTGCATAACTAAATTTAATTAAGTCTAACAAAGCTTCTATTAAAAAAGCACAACTGAAAAGAAGTTGTGTCTTACCATAATGTTCTATTCGAGTTGCCCATCTTCATCTGTCATCACCTGTGGGTTTGGTTCCAATCCTTTAGAACCCATTTGGCTATTACTACAGCATGTGGACTCCAAAAACTCGAGCACATCTCTTACCTATAATGTTTAGGGTAGATTATCTCAGATCAAGTTTGCTGATGAAAGCAAGATGACATAAAAATAATGAAAGGGACCATATCTGGAAACTCTCAGGTAAGCTCCCGTTCTTCCAGGAAATCTGCTCAAGGGATGGAGGGAGGGGAGTAGTTGATGGCAGATGAAAATGGACAACTCAGATGGAATGTTATGACAACTCCAGATAAAGAAATTGTCTATCTTCATCCTGTCATCACCTGTGGGACACAGTCCCCAGCTACGTAGAACCCTGGGTCGACCCAAGGAAGGATAGTCCTGAGCACCATCGAGCCAAATGATGCTCTGCCCCTAGAGACCAGATCTAATTTGTAATGACTAATAAAGGTATGGGATAACACCCAAGTTGCAGCTACACAGATGTCATTAATGGACGTTTCTTGACAAGAAGACAGCACAAGTAGCTACCACTCTAGTTGAATGCGTTTTTTTATGGTATAGGTAAAGAAATACCTCTATTCCTATAAGCAAAGGAAATACAGTCCGAAGTACACTTAGCTAGGGTTACTTTGTTTACAAGCTGTCCCAATTTGATATGTGAAAAGGAAACAAACAGCTGATCAGATTTCCTGAGGTCCTTGGCCCTGTCAAGATAGAATCTTAGTTGTCTGTGAGTATCTAACAACTGTAATGTGTACTCCCCTTGTTAGAATAATTTGGGAAAAAACACTGAAAGATTAATGCACTGATTAAGGTTGGTTTCTGACACAACCTTAGGTAGAAAGGATGGGTTGGTCCTGGGAGAAACACTATCCTTGTAAAAAGTCAAATATGGCAGTCTAGACAAAAGTGCATGAATTTACGAAACTCTTCTAGCCGAGGAAATGGCTAAGAAGATAGTTTTCCACGACAGAAACTTCAGATCACATCTAGAGGCCAATTAGAAAGGGGTTTGTGTCAAAGCCTGCAGCATTAAGGTAAGGTCCCAAGGAGGGGTAGGGTCCTTGTAAAGAGGCTTTAAGAGGACAGCACCTTTTAAAAAGGCTTTACAAAGTCTATGCGTGACAACAGATGATTCATGGAAACCACTGTGAAAATTAGAGATGGCTGCCAGTTGGACTTTAATCTTAGATGTGGAAGCACTATCATATGTGGATTGGTGCTCAAAAAGGGATCAAGGTGATGAAGGGAGGCCTAATGAACAAATCTCTTCCATTTACTCGAGTAAAGTTTGCAAGTAGATGGTTTATGAGAAGCTAAAAGTATGTGCTTAACTGGGGAAGAGAGCATATCGTGCCTGGCAATTAATGGAATTGGAGAAACCAAGCTGTCAGCTTGACAGTTGTAATGTATGGGTGACTGATGGCTGTCAGGTGTGACAGGAGGTCTGGAACTGGATCCAAAATCCATGGTCTTTGTACCAGATGAGGGCATAGCAAGGGGAGCCAAATCTGCTGAGGCCAAAAGGGGACAATGAGTATGACTCTGATCTTCAACTTGGCTGCTTTCTGTAGAAATTTGGGAATTAGTGTGGTCGGAGGAAAGGAGACCGGTTCGCCAATTGTGGAGAAGACCGTCCCTTGATAATTCCTCATATGGGGGGATAAGCAAAGTAGCTGCTGTATTTTTTGTTCGGGGGGCAAAAAGGTTGCAACAAGGCTGGCCCCATAATCGGAAAAGCCTTTCAGACTCATTTGGGTTGAGGGACCACTCCTGAGGTAAAAGAATACACCTGCTCAATTTGTCTGCTATCACACTGGACTTCCCCAGAATATGTGTTGCAATCAGAAAGCGGTAAGATGAGACTGCCCACAGCCACAGTCTGAGGGCTTTCCAGCATAAGGAGTAAGATGTGGTTCCCCTCTGGTGATGTGGCAGACTACTGACATGTTGTCTGTCTGAATCACAATCGTCCCTAGAGGTACAGAGTCTTGAAATGCTTGCTACACTAATAACACCACTCTTGTCTCTAGAACATTTATGTGCAGATTGGCTTCTGATGGAGACCAAGTGCTTTGGACTGTCTTTCCCTGGCAATACCTCCCTCCCCCAAGCTGGGAAGCGTCCATGTTCACTGTGGCCTTTGGCCAAGGAGGAATGAATGGGCATCCTTGTAGAAAGTACAGTTGTGTACACTTACCATAAATGTAGATGTTCGAGTGTATTCACTGTTGCAGTCCTAACTCATGGGTTATCCGGCTCCCAGTAGCCCTCGATCGGCCAGAATACCACAGGTAAGTAAATATGACATTGGTTGTCATAGGTTGTGAAGGACGTCAGATACAAAAGGAGGCAGCCGACATCACTTCCTCAGTCTTTCTTGCCATAACAGTCAGAAGCCCCCCCAGAAACAAGGCTTAAACCAAAAGCAATTTTGGCAAATAAAATCAAATTTAGCCTGTACCTTAGGAAAAGAGAATAGGAGAGGACCAAAAAAGGGGAGAGGAGGGAGGGAAACCAAGACTGCAACAGTGAATACACTCGAACATCTACATTTAAGGTAGGTGTACACAACTGTACTATGTTCATCGTGTTTCACTGTTGCAGTCCTAACTAATGGGTTGATTACCAAAGCCCAGAGAAAAGGGAGGAGGAACCAACAGAATCAAGGGATGGAGATAATGACCTGCAGAACAGCAGTGGCAAACCTTGCCTTGGCTCTGGAAAACAAAGGTAAATTATAATTGCTTTGTGAAAGTGTGAACAGAAGACCATGTGGCAGCCTCCAAAATATCTTTAGTAGGGACACTCCTTAAAACGGCTGCAGAAGTGGAAGCTGCTCTAGTTGAGTGGGTCCTAACCCCTTGAGAAGGGACCTTGCCATGAAAGGAATACCAAAAAGTAATGCAATGTGTAATCCATTTAGAAATGGTTTGCTTAAAAATAACCTTGCCCTGGGCTCCAGGGACAACACTGACCAATAACTGTGTTGATTTCTGAAGGTCTTTAGTCCTGTCCAGGTAAAAACCTAAGCTGTCTGTGCACATCAATAGAATGTAGGATCCTTTCACCTCTATTTCGAGGATTAGGAAAAAAGGTAGGAAGGTGTATGGACTGATTAAGAGTCAAGCTACAGACCACCTTAGGCATAAAGGATGGGCTGGGTCTCAGAGAGAAAATATCTGCATCGAAAATAAGAAAAGGCTCCACAGCCATCAAGGCTTGCAGCTCCAAAACCCTCCTTGCTGAAGTGTTATAGCCAAGAGGAAGGCAGTCTTCCAAGAGAAACTTTAAATCCATGGTGGCAGCTGGCTCAAAAGGAGGAACAGTGAGTCTCTCCAGAACAAAATTAAGATCCCATGCTGGAGTAGGTGCCCTTCTGGGAGGTTTTAAGTTGCAAGCACCTCTGAGAAACATTTTCATTAGGGGATGAGAGAAAATTGGGTTGCTCAAAAGAACAATGAGCAGAAACAGTTGAAGCGTGGATCTTGATAGAGGAAAAAGAAAGACCACCCTGAAGCAAATCAGCCAGGTATTCCAGGATCAAAGGAAGGGTAGGCCGAAAAGAAGATTCACCTCTATTCTGCATCCAATGAGAGAACCTTTCCCATTTGCCAGCATAGGACTTCCTAGTGCTAGGCCTCCTTGCCTTCCTCAGCATGTCAATCACCTGCTGCGAAGGGGAAGAAGAAAAGGATAGAGTCATACAATGAGCCAAGCTGCCAAATGGAGAGACTGAAGGAAGAAGAAAAGGATGGAGTCATACAATTAGCCATGCTGCCAAATGGAGAGACTGAAAATGAGGATGTAGGATGTTTCCCCTTTCCTGAACCAAAAGATCCGGCTTCAGAGGAAGATGCCAAGGAGGAAAAAGGGAGAGACTGTGAAGCAGTGGATACCAATGCTGTCTGGGCCAGTCTGGAGCTATGAGAATAGTCCTTGGTCATTCATCCCTGATCTTCAGTAATACTCTGTGAAGAAGAGGAAGAGGAGGGAAGGCATAAACTGACAGCAGCATCCAAGGGAAGGACAGATCATCCACTTTCCAGTCTCTGCTGTGATGCTGTCTGGTGCAAAAAAGAGGTAGAAGATGGTTGACTGGGGAGGAGAAAAGATCCACCTGAGGTGTGCCCCATCGTTGAAAGATGCTGTAAAAGACTGCTCTGTTCAGCTGTCACTCGTGAGGATGCAGGGTTTGTCTGCTCAAATGAGCTGCCAAAACACTGAGTCTTCCTGGAAGAAACTGAGCTAGGAGATGAAGGCCCAGGGATACTGCTATGGACCAGAGATTCATGCTCTGCCTGCACAGGGGGTAAGAATGTGTCCCTCCCTGCTTGCTGATGTACCACATGACTGTGGTGTTGTCTGTTCTGACAAACAGAGTTCCTGGAGAAAGAAGATGCTTGAAAGCTAGTAAGGCTTCCTGAACTGCCATCAATTCCTTTAGGTTTATGTGCAGGTGCATCTGCTGGGCGTTCCAATGCCCTTGTATGCATCTGCCATCCAGGTGATTTCCCCAGGTGTAGTCCGATGCATCTGTGGTAAGAACTTGAGTGGCAGGAGGTGGGTGAAAAGGCATGCCTGTGTTTTGTAGACAGGCTGTTGCCCACCATAAAAACTCTGTCTGCAGAGATGGAAGCAGAGGAATAATCATATCCAGGTCCTCTGTGTGCTGACACCAAATATTCTTGGGGTACCACTGCAATTTCCTCATATGCAGTCTTGCATATGGAATCATGAGAATGCAAGAGGCCATGTATCCCAGAGTTTGCAGGTATTTCCTTGCAGAGAGCTGGGACAGGCTCACCAAATCCGTGAAGTAAACTGAATGAGTTGCCTGCTTCTCCTGGGTGAGATACATCATCTCGGTGGCTGTGTACAGACTCGCTCCCAGGAATGTTATCTCCTTGGATGGCACCATTTTTGAATTTTCCACGTTGAGTGTGCAACCCAGAGAAGAGTCTTTACAAATTCCAGATCCTTTAACAGCTGTTCTCGAGAATTTGCTTGAATTCGTCAGTCGTCCAAGTATGGATAAATCTGAATTTTCTTCTGCCTGCAAAAAACAATGACTGGAGGCAGGCACTTTGTGAAAACTCTGGGAGCGGTAGATAAGCCAAAGGGCAGTGGAGAGAATTGATAATGTTGCTTGCCCACCCCGAAACAAAGGTATTGTCTGCAACTTTCCCTGATAGGGATGAGCAGATAAGCTTCTTTGAGATGCAAAGTTACCAGCCAGGAATCCTTTTTTAACATTGGTAGCAACTGATGCAAAGTGAGCATTTTGAATTTTGGAATTATCAAAAGAGAGTTCAGAATGGATAGATCTAGGATAGGGCGCCAGGTGCCTTCTTTTTCTGGAACTAGAAAAAGTCCGGAATAGAAACCCTGGCCTACCTGCTGAGCAGGAACTGATTCTATTGCTCCCACATGAAACAGAGACAACATTTGTTTTTCTACTTCTGCCCTTTGGTTTGGAGGAGCATCCAGGAATCCTTTGGGAACTGGAAAGGTGTGGAAAGAAAACGTATGCCCTAGGGATACAGTTCTGAGTACCCATTTGTCATCCGTGACAGTGGCCCAGACATTTGCGAAATGTGCCAACCCTCCCCCTTAAAGGACTCTCCAGGCAGGCAAGAAAGTACAGTTTTGTACCTACCATAAATGTAGATGTCCGATAGATATGCAACTGCAGTCATAACATATGGGTTGTCCTGCCTCAGGCAGCCCTCGGTCGGCCGGATTCCAAAGTCTGGGTCCGACGTCGGCTGATGTCGCATTTCTCTCCGACGTCAGAGCGGCTGGAGTATATAAGCATCAGCCGACGCCATCTTCTTCAGTGTTTCTTTTCCCAGATGCCAGGTGCCCTCCAAGGAAGGCTAAAATCAAATTTGTAAAACAAAAATAGGTTTCCAGACAAATAAGTAAGCAATAAACAGATACACCATAACAGATATCCCCAGCTAAGAATAACAGGGAGAGGAGTGGACCCAAGGCATAGAGGGGAAGGAGGGAGGGAAAACCCGACTGCAGTTGCATATCTATCGGACATCTACATTTATGGTAGGTACAAAACTGTACTATGTCCTTCAAGAATGCAACTGCAGTCATAACATATGGGTTGAATACCTTAGCTGGGGGAGGTGGTATGCTCTAGGAAAAGGATGGTGTAGCTAGCAATCCCTGCAGGACTGCCGAAGCAAAGCCTGCTCTGGATCTGGAAAATAAAGGGAGGTTGTAGTGTTTGGAAAATGTATGCACGGAGCTCCATGTAGCAGCTTCTAGAATATCCTTTGTAGGCACCCCTCTTAAGAAGGCTGTGGAGGTGGCTGTAGCTCTGGTAGAGTGTGGTCTGATATTGGCTGGCACACTCTTTCCATGGAAGGAATAGCAATATCTGATGCAATGTCCAATCCATTTTGAAATTGTCTGTTTGGAAATTGCTTTTCCCTGTACTCCAGGAGCGTAAGCTACAAATAGCTGATCGGACTTCCTACTGATCTTGGTTCTGTCTAGATAGTAGCGAAGTTGTCTATGTATGTCCAAGGTATGCAACAGTCTTTCCCCTTTGTTTTCAGGATTGGGGAAGAAAGTAGGCAGGTGAATTGCCTGATTTAGAGACCCCAGATACCACTTTTGGCAGAAAGGAAGGATTGGTTCGTAAGGAGACCCTGTCTCGGTGGAAGATTATGAAGGGTGGTATTGCCATTAGTGCCTGTAATTCTGAAACCCTTCTAGCTGAGGTAATGGCCAGCAGGAAAGCTGTCTTCCAGGACAGAAATTGTAAATCTGCTGAAGCTGCTGGCTCGAAGGGAGGTAGAGTCAATTTTTCTAACACAAAATTGAGATCCCAAGCTGGTACTGGTGCCTTTCTTGGAGGTTTTATATTCTTGATCCTTCTAAGAAATTGCCTTAGCAAAGAATGTGAGAACACAGGTGGGTCAGTGTTGTATCTAGCTGAGACAGCTGAAGCATGTATTTTAATGGAAGAGTATGAAAGTCCCTTATTTAGCAATTCTGCCAAGTACTCCAGAATGAGTGGAATGCTCAGTACTGATGCAGCTTGACCCTTGTTGGTATTCCAAATGCTGAAACGCTTCCATTTGGCTGAGTAAGCCTTTCTGGTGGATGGTCTGCGGGCTTCTGTTAGTATCCGCTGAACTTCCTTGGAGAGAGATAAATTGAGGTTATTTATGTGATCTTCCAAGCTGTTAGCTGTAGAGTCTGGAGGTTGGGATGAGTTGTCCTGAAGTTGTGTTGAGTCAACAGTTGAGGCCATTTGGGAAGGGCCCACGGTTTGTTGTGACATATGCTCCGTAGTAGTGGGTACCAGTGTTGTCTCGGCCAGTTCGGAGCTATTAGGATTCCCTTTGGCTGCTCTGCTTTGATCTTTAGTAACACTGTGGTCATCAGTGGCAGAGGTGGAAATGCATAGATGACTAGGGAGCTCCAGTTGAATGAGAGAGCATCTATCTTCCATGCTTGTGGATGATTTGTCCTTGAGCAGAACTTTTGTAGCTGATGATCGAGTTGGGAGGCAAATAGGTCTACGTCTGGCCTGCCCCATGCCGAGGTTAGTTGTGCAAAGATGTCTGGATGTATCCTCCGTTCGTGTGGGTCTAGGAAATTCCTGCTTAGACTGTCCGCCAGAACATTGTCTCTGCCTGGAACAAATTGGGACTGTAGCTGTATGTTCAGACTCAGTGATTTTTCCCAAAGATTCATTGTTAGCCTGCAAAGGGGGTAAGAGTGAGTACCTCCCTGCTTGTTTATGTACCACATCACAGTGGTGTTGTCTGTCCTTATTAGAAGGTGGCTTTGATGAAGTTGATGTCCAAAGGCCTCGATGGCATGCATTACTGCCAGCATTTCTTTTTGGTTGATATGCAGATGTTCTTCCTTTGGATTCCATTGTCCTTGAATACATCTGCCTTCCATGTGTGCCCCCCATCCATGGTCTGAGGCGTCTGTGGTAATGGTCTGTGTTGTCTGAGGTTTTTTGAACGGCATGCCTGTATTTGACTGACTTGCTGAGGCCCACCATAGAAATTCCTTTTGAAGACATGGAATGAGTGGGATAATTGCTTCTAGGTTGTTGTTGTGCTGAGACCATAAGCTCTTTAGATACCATTGAAGTTTTCTCATGTGTAGTCTTGCTAGTGGGACCAGGAGAATGCAAGATGCCATGAACCCCAGGGCCTGTAGGAATCTCCTTGCAGTCATCTGGGAGAGTTTTGCTAAACTTTTGAAGTAATGAGTTAACTGCTCTTGCTTGTCTTCTGTCAAGTAGGCCATTTGAGAGGCTGTGTCTAGTTTGGCTCCTAAGAAAGTTATTTGCTGGGATGGTAGAAGTCTTGACTTTTGAAAGTTGACTGTGTATCCCAAAGCCTGTAGCAAGTGTATGACATAATTCAAGTTTTTTGTCAAGGTTAGTTTGTTGTCCGCTTGTATGAGGCAATTGTCCAGGTAGGGGTAGATTTGAATCCCCTGGAGTCTGCAATGAGCAATTACTGATGCCAGGCATTTCGTGAATACTCTGGGCGCAGTAGATAAGCCAAAAGGCAATGCTGAGAATTGATAATGCTCTGGCCCTGCAAGAAATCTGAGGTATCTTCTGCAGCTGTGTCTGATAGGGACATGCAGGTATGCCTCCTTGAGGTCCAGAGTAATCAGCCAAGACCCCTTGCCCAGCATGGGAAGGAGCTGCTGTAAGGTCAGCATTTTGAACTTTGGTACTATGAGAAAAGTGTTTAAAGCGGACAAGTCCAGTATCGGTCTCCATTGATTTTGTTTTCTTGGAACAAGGAACAGTCTTGAGTAAAACCCCTGACCTTGTTCTTGTTGAGGTACTTTTTCTATTGCTTTGATCTGAGCCAGCAGAGAAATCTGCTTGATAGCCTCTGCCTTTTGATTTTGTGGAAGATTTGGCATGCCTTGTTGTCTTGGTAAGGTATGAAAATAGAACCTGTAACCATGATCTATAATGTCCAATATCCATTTGTCTTTTATCAGTTTGTGCCAATTTTCTGAGAACAGAGATAACTTTCCTCCCAAAGGGGCTTGTTTTTGCTCCTTGGTCGGAGAAGTTAGAGTCAAGTCATTGAGATTGACCCTGAGTGACAGGGGAAACCCCTGTGTCACCTCTTTGGTTTGTTGGTTGCCATTGGCGTCCCCTGTAGGATCCTCTATATTGCCCTCTGCCACGGGCACGCCTGTTCTTGCCCCTTTGAAATTTTTCAGGATTTGGGAATGACCAGTTTTTAGAAGGCCAGTTCCTGCTGAACCTGGAGAAAGTCTTTGACTGTCTGAACTGACTTGGCTTTTTCTTCAATGGTCTTTAACACATCTTTAGCATTATCACCAAAAAGTTTGTTCTTTTCCAAGGGAGCATCCAGTAGCTTTGCCTTAACATGATCCGGTAAGGGTTGCTCTTTTAACCATGCATGTCTACGAATGACCGCTCCTGTCATAGCTGCCCTACATGAAGCTTCCAATGCATCATATCCACACTGCAGAAAATGATTACTAACCTGCTGAGAGTTATGGACAGCCTCCTGCAAAGACTTCCTATCTAAAGGGTCAGGAGAGGCTAATTTTTTCTGTAAATCATCCAACAGGGAATCCTGATATTGAAACATATGAATCAGACAATTGAGAGCTCTCATAGTTAAGGTAGTAGAGGTGTAAACCTTCTTCCCCCATCTCTCTAAGGACCTTGCCTCTCTGTCGGAAGGCAAAAGATTTATGGAAGTGGTAGCAGAAACCCCCTTAGGCCCCTGGGAAATAGTTTCTAAGTCTACAGCATGGGCCCTAAAGAAATGAGAATGGGTTTCAGGGACCCTATAGTATCTGTCAGGCTTGACAGGAGCCGGGGGCAGAGAATCAGGGGTAGCACTGGAGTCAGAGTAAAGGTCATCCAACACATCAAGCACAGGAGGAATAGCTAAGGGTCTGTGTTGTGGCTTTTTAAGGAAAGTTCGAAGGCGCTTCCTGGATTCAGAAAATTCCTGACCTTGCCACTGGAAATGCTCCCTCATGGAATGCAGAACTTCCCCAAAAGAAATATCCTCAGGAGGAGAGGCCGAAGGAATGGAGTCCTCTGCATCCAAATCCTCGAAAGTCTGAAAAGGGAGTTCCTGGGATTCGGAAAGCACAGAGTCCCCAGAATCTTTATCTGAAGAAAGGGGGTCAGGTGGTTCAACCCTGGGCCTCTTATCAGGAGGAGGCTGGGATCCTCTCTCAGGATGGGCCTGGGAGCCTCTGATCATAGAAATTAGATCTGCGGCCAAGGACATAATTTGAGCTTCAGGCTTAGGCTGAGGCAAGGTTTTAGCAGAGTGATGCTTGGCCTGGCTTGCTGCCTTAGCACGTGTGTAGGCCTTGATAGACATAGACATGGGAGGCCTGGCAGCCCCACGTGCAGGGGTAACCTTATCCACAGCAATGGTCTCGGGCATTTCCTCGGTTACAGTATCCGGAGGAAAATCAATAATTGGCGTCGGTGTGGCCTCCGGTGTCGGAGGTATCGGTAGTGCAGTGTCTTCGGTTCCAAGCGGTGGAATAACCATCTCAGAGGGAACCGGGGCACTCGCGGTAAGTTTTGGCATGGAGTCGGAGGAAGACGTGGGCCGAGGAGGTCGGTCCCGGTCTTTCCGTTTTTTAGAAATATGTGTAGCCGGTTGTTCCAATGGCATAATGTAAGCAAACTTTTTGCCAAAAAAGTCTTCAGCGAACTCCGCCCGGCGCCTGAGAGTGCGCTTATTGAAGCGAGTACAGGCGGCACAGGCCGAGACGTCGTGGTCTGGGCCAAGGCAAGGGAGGCAGTAAGAATGGAAATCCTTATGAGGTATTTGTTTACCACAAGACAAACAATTATTTACTTTTTCAATTAATTCTGACATCGGCTGAGGCAAGAAAAGGTCCCCAACGGGGTACTTAGCTTTTTTGATGTCTTCGGTTTCGAAGAATACAGGAGCTGACCGACCGGCACTTGCGAACTGCTTCTGCTTCGGGCACCGTGCGGCAAGAAAGACTGAAGAAGATGGCATCGGCTGATGCTTATATACTCCAGCCGCTCTGACGTCGGAGAGAAATGCGACATCAGCCGACGTCGGACCCAGACTTTGGAATCCGGCCGACCGAGGGCTGCCTGAGGCAGGACAACCCATATGTTATGACTGCAGTTGCATTCTTGAAGGACATCAAGCAGAAGTTGGATAAAGTCACTGAGGGTATTTAGATTGAGAAGCAGGCTTAAAACTTCCCGCCTTGGAAGTGGAAGCCTGCCAATGCTTAGACCTTTGAGGGGTAGCCATCTGCCCCCTAGAAGATTTGTAACCTCTAGTCCTAGAACGGTTCTGTCTGCTGGTATCAGGAAACATCCGACTCTTAGAAGGTAATTCCTGCTAAAGCGAGGAGGTTGAACTTGCAGAAAATCCTCAACAGTTTGCATAGACTTGGCTTTATCCTCCATCTTCTTGAGCACTTCCTCTGCTTTGCTGCTCTGTCCTTCTGCAAAGGTACATCTAAAAGCTTAGCCTTGACAGGCTCTAGTAGGGGCTGTTCCCTGAGCCAAGCGTGCCTTCTGATAACAGATCCAGTAGCTGTAGCCCTACAGGAGGCCTCTAGAATGTCAAAACCACAATGTAAAGAATGTTTATTGACAAGACTGGCAGAATTCAGCAAATCCTGCATATCCTTACTCTCCGCCAAAACAGGCACACTTGCTATCCTAGACTTAATAGCATCCAAGGTGTGCTGCTGGTACTTCAGCATATGAAAAAGACAATTAGTAGCCCTAATAGCAAGAGCAGCAGAGGTCTAAACTTTCTTTACCCCACCTATTTAGATTCCTAGAGTCCCTGTCGGAGGGAACAGGAATTTTAGTAACAGTAGCCTTAACTCCTTTAGGGCCTTGCGAAATAACCGCAGGATCAGCCAATGGATTCCTGAAAAGAAACAGATGAGAATCAGGAACTCTATTAGTACCTGTCAGGTTTCCTGGGAGCAGGAGGAACTGAATTTGGAATCAAGGAATTTTCCAGAAAAACATCATCAACCACTTCCAACACTGGGGGAATAGCCAGAGGCTTATGCTGAGGTAAATCCAAAAACTCCCTAATCCTTTTCTTAGATTGGGGATAATCTGACTTTCCCACTTAAAATGCTCCCTGAGATTATTCAAAGTATCACCAAAAGAGAAATCTTCTGGGGGATAGGCAGAAGGGATGGACTCCTCTGCATCTGACTCCTCAAAAGGAGAAAAAGCCTGAGAAACTTCCTCTTCATCAGCAGAAATGCTAGAAGAATCAGAACCAGAAAAAAAAAACAAAGCCTCAGGAGAAACATCCCTACTCCTTTTAGGAGGAGGAGGAGGAGGTTGCGAACCCCTAATAGGAGTCAAAAGGTCATTAGCCATTTTAATCATTTGGGATTGAGGGAAACGAGAAGAAACTGGAGCCTGCTTTTTCACAGGCTTACGACAGGAAGATTTACCTGCAAGCCTGAAGGATTCGGGAGGCCTGGCAACCGCTGAAGTTGCAGAAGAGGTCATCAGTATGAACTTGCTGTTTGAACGAAGAACAGAGGCCTCAGACACCGGTGTCAGCTTAATGGTTCTGGATCTAGCTGAAGAGGCAACAAGTGAAAGGTCAGAAGGCAAAATGGAGGTTTGAGGGACTCTGAAATGGTCTCAACCGAGGCCGGCGGGGCCGCAACCGAGGGGCTGCAAAGGTGCCTCACTGGCTACCGCACGACTGCCGACTATCCTAACATCATCATCAGACTCAACCTTCGGAAGCCTGTCGCGGTCCTTTATCCTTACGTTTTTTGGGTATATCCGAAGCCTGAAGACCAGCGGACACCATACCGACAAACTTAGGCCAAACTCCAAAATGTTTAGCTAAAAGCTTAGCCAGACGATGAATAGTACGTAGATAAAAGGAGGCACAGAGATCACAATTAGGAACGTCATGGTCAAGGCCTAAACAAATAATACAATGGTAATGAAAATCTCTATGGGGAAACTGCTTTCCACAGGTAAGACAATTATTAACCTTTTCTGACATTCATTAAGGCAAGAAAAGAGGATCCCCAATGGGGTTCTTAGCTGTAGTTGACTTCAACTCTGTAGTCGGAAACCAAAAAAAAAGGTAAACTTCCGACAGGCACTCATGCAAGAAATGCTTCTGCTTCGAGCTCCGTGGCAAGGAAGACTGAGGAAGTGACGTTGGCTGCCTCCTTTTGTATCGGACGTCCTGACATCCTTTACAACCTACGACAGCCGTCATATTTACTTACCTTTGGTATTCTGGGCGATCGAGGGTTACCAGGAGTCGGATAACCCATTAGTTATGACTGCAACAGTGAAACACGATGAACGTCTTGATTTGAATGAATCCAGCACAGAAGATCTCTTTTGAATGTGTTGGTGATTCATTTTGGCATTAACAAGGAATGCTGAAGGATAGACCATTTGTACTACAAGTAGCCACTGTAATATTGTCATGTGAAACCTGGCTAGGGGAACGAGTTATGACAGCTGCCACTGATCCTAATGCTTGAAGAACTAGTCATGCTGGAACTTTGTTTCTCATAATAGAGTATTGAGTTGAGTCTGGATAGTTTCCAATCAAGATGGAGGGAGTGAGGCAATGGAGGTTCTTGTGTCTGGCAACGCTTCTATAAAGGTTAGATTTTATGTGGGTTCCAGTGAGGATTTGTCAAAGTTGATTGTGATGCCTAGATGGTCACATAACTGTAGAACCTTTTGTTTTGCCATTAGCAGTAGTTGCCTGGTTGCAGTGGAAATAAGCCAGTAGTCTAAGTGCAGAAACACCAAAAACACTTGCAGTCTTTAAGCTGCTACTACTGCCATGCATTTGTGAACACCCTGGGGGCTGTGGTGAGACCAACGGGCAGAACTCTGGATTGGTAATGAGTGCTCCCAGCCGGAAGCAAAGGAATCTTCTGGAACATCTGCCATCTTTGTATGGTAGTAGGCACCTGGAAGATCTATAAGCACATCCAGTTGCCTTTCCTAAAAATGGAAGAATGGACTGAACCGTGACCATCCAGAATTTGTTTTTTCGAACAGATTTGTTCAGTTTGCTGAGATCCAAATTTGGTCTCCAAGTCCCCTGTCTTTTTTGGCACTAAAAGTAATCTTGAGTAAAATCCTGATCCTATTTGGTCTGTTGGGACTTCTTGAATGACACTTTTTTCTAGCAGCTTTTGAATTTGAATAACTGCCTGCTCCCTCTGACTGGCTGGAACATCAGGGAATCACTCTGAGCAGGGAGTAGGAAGGGAAAAGGGAATTATACAGCCTCTAGAAATGATTCTGTGCACCTAATTATCGGAGGTGATTTCTTGCCAGGCTTTTAGGTGCAGGGATAAGCGACCTCCTATTGCCTCCAGAGGTGGACCATCATGCCTCCGTTCATGAGTGCTGGAAGGGTTTCTGAAGAAGGTAGTCTGGAAACCCCAATGTTGCAGACAGCCTCTGCCGTGAGGGCGGTGTCTTTCATTATTGTTCCTCCCTCAGCTCCTAGGGGAACTTTCACCAGAAGTAGTCTGGGTAGACCCTTGAGACTTCTTGAACCACATTTTACCTATTCCTCACTGGTTTCTACTAGAAAAGGGCCTCTGAGGAATGGAAAAACATACTCCTATGGCAGAAAGGGTTTCCCATCCTTCTCACACCTGATTAAAGTGTCTCTAAGAGTTGGGCCATAAAGGGAAGAGCTGTTAAAGGGTGTACTGACAAATGAAGATTTGAAGAGCTCTACAAAATCATACAAGCACATCCAGGCATGCCTCCTTATGGAAATGCCTGAATCCGCTGCTCTTGTCCTTCCATCGGCAACATGAGAAATGAGCCTCATGGATGAAATGGAAATGGATGTCAGGATAGCTAACTGAAAGGTGACTAAATCCCATACCTCTTCAGAAACAGCTCCTTGATCAGATCTCTCTGCAGTCTTGTAAAATGTGCCAGGTAGTTCAAAGACCATAGGTCAAAGCATAAACTCACTTCACTTCACATATCTGTCCATCACTGGTGACACCCTGTTGGGGGGATGGATAGAAGAACTTCCTTAGACTAGTTCCTTCTTAGTGGCAGCTGCTACTACCATGGCATCTACAGGAACTCCCTTAGTCCAAAAAGGTTCATCTTCTGGAACTCTGATGATTTTATCTGGTCTTTTGGGTATTGGCTCGGTAGCATCAGGGGCCTTCCACACCCGACGAGAGATCAACTCGATGAGCTCGTTGGCAGGTGGAGATACTCAGGATGCAGGTGAGTGGGTACTGAAAGTCTGCAGATATACAGATTCCTCAGTCGAAGGGTTGAGGGGACATTCAACCACCTCTCTGTTTAAGTATTTACAGGATGTCTCCAAAGGAGACATCATCGGGAGGTGATCTGGGGGACCCTTCGCCTTCATCAAAATCAGTGTCATCTGTGACAGACTCTTCTGGAGAGTCAAGGTGCTTCCTCTTACATGATTTCTTCCAAGGGACCTCTCCAAGGGGAACATCTGGGGAGGTTTCGGAAGAAGAGGAGGTACCCTGCTGGGTAGCCTCTGTGACCCTGTGGAGGGGTTGGTTGATGCTCCAGACCCAAAACAGACAGGGATGGAGACTTCAAGGAGGAAGGAATTGACCTAGTAGTGGAAGTAGCCGCTGCCCTCTTCATGCCCTCGAAGGCAGACCCACCAGAAAAGAAAGGGTGCTCCACGGCTGAAAAAAAAAAGACCTCAGTGCCGAAGTCCACCCTCATCCCAATGAGGTCCCATCGAGATCGGAGTTGGACTCAAACCTGTCAGTGCCGATTCTCCGAGATGTAGGGACTGAACGGAAAAACTGGGAGCAATCCCAATGACGCAGAACAGACTGCCATGCTGCAGCCCCAAGAGGACTCCAGTTCCAATATAACAGAAGTGCTCAGGGCAATCGTCCATTCTGAAGAGAAAGAAATGCTGGAAGTTTGGAATCAAAGACTCTAAAGTACTTGTGGAGGTTAGAGGAGGAGGATTGGAAGGGGAAGTGGAAGGTGTCTGTGCCTATCCCAAAGGGGTAGGAGATGGAATGGCCAATGCACCTTGGGCCCAAAGGATCTTCATCACCAACATCTCCACATCGACTTCAGTGAGACTCCTGGAAGAACGGATGAAGACCACCAAAGGGGACTTTGGGCTATCTAATAATAGAGACAGTGGTCTGTCAGCAGAGGGGTCCAGTAAAGGTGAATACCAGGTCCTTAGTAGAGTAATAAAAGATGAGGATGACTGTTCTGAAGCCAACGAAGGAATCAAAACTGAGGAAGCAGCAACTGGTTCCAAGGTATCCTTCTGGGTTGATGGTTCTAAAGTCTGCTCAGATGTCCTTTTCTTTTTTGGGGCTCGGTGTTGAGGAAGTGTTCGAACCGAGACACAGCATTTCTTCACCTCCAATGATCTAGAGGAGGAGGAAGAAGCATGTCCAGATTTATGTTTGGTTTTGGCTGGAGATCCAGATATGGCCTCCTGAAAAGAGGCGGGAAGAAGGCCTTTCAGAGCGAGTTTATTTTATCTACCAATGCTCAGTGACTGAAAGCGTGGCAGATAGAATAGTCTTCTTGCAAGTGCAAGGGACCCAGCCAATACACATACACACAATGAATGCTGGTCAGAAAATGGGAGTTTTATGACCACATTTGGAACATTTGTTAAATCCAGTCTGAGTCTTCTCTTTGTCAGCCATCTTTCGGAGAAGGTAATGATAGCAACAGTCCACACCCACAAACACACATTCTGAGGAAGAGATACATAGAAAAAAGTCAAAAGGACAGAAAAGTTTTCATTTTTAAAGGAAGTTACCAACAATGAGAGAGAGAGATTAGAACAACAGAAACAAAAAACTGCTTAAAAAAACAGCTGAAAGCTTTGAAGATGCAATAGAAGAAAAAACAAGGTTTAATTAAAGGGAAAAGGAAGAAATTTTAAAGCAAGATTTTTAACTTAATTGTTATGTTCGTGAGAAATATGGAGGAAACCACATCTGAAGCTGAAAGTGGCAAACGAGATTTGGGGTAATCTACCCTAAGCATTATGGGTAAGGGATGAGATCAATAGTTTTTGGAGTCCATTAGCTGTAGAAACGGCTGAGTCAGTTCCTAAGGTTCGGAACCGAACCCACAGGTGATGACAGGATGAAGACTGACAACTTCAGATACAATGTTTTCTTGCACAGTGCATAGCCATATGATTCAGTATGGAGCATTCATAGCAGTTACTCCACAAAATGTACCTTACACAGATCTATTCTAGAAGTGCAGCACCTAGACTAACTTAACTCTACAATGGTTGTCAGGTTGAAGTACAAAGCACAGCAGTACACTGCATGTAACCCAGCTTTAACTACATGCACCCAAATTCAAATATTCTTCCCCAAAACAACTCCAAAAACTGTATAAAGGTTTTTGACAAAAGCACTTACTCTAATGGCAAGCTTTTGTTCTTGTTACAAGTAAACCAGCTTAAAGAAAAACATAAAACTGCTTGCACAGTAAAGAATTACAGTAGACAAACTTATTAACTGGCTACTACTGAGCTAATAAAATTTGCTGTGAATAATGGTAACTACCATTTCTGCAGCGACTGCATCGATTGCATTTGGTTAAAGCATTTGGCCCAGATGTGTAGTCCTCCCCTGCAGTACAACTTCTGCAGACATTCTCACCGTGTTGTACCTGGCATTTCTCATGCATATAGGTCCCTGTGGGAAAGAGAAACCGTAACATGAGTATGTCGAAGTACAAAGCAGAGCAGTAACAGTACATTTTGCTAGTACTCCATGGGTTATATCTGTACTCTGTTAGTTTAACAGTAGCTATAATATAATGGGTTATATCTGTACTCTGTTAGTTTAACAGTAGCTGACAACTTTTCTGAAAACAGTTCTAAATGGCTTGTGTAAAACAGTTCAACAATATATCAATTTAGAACATTAAAAAAGTCAACCCATTCGTAACACAGCATTTACAGTATCCTGGATATATATGAAGTCATGTACTTACCTAAACATTAGATCTTCATGTTCCATGTCCATCCACTTTTAAAAGCTGTGGTGGTCACCGCAGACAGCATTACTTTGGCATCTGCCTGGCTTTTCACAAAGCTTAAGCTCCTCCCCTTGCTCCTACAAAGCATCATTTGTCCCCGTTTCCTCCAGACTGAGCAAAAGTACCATTTGCAGAAGACTTTTTGAAAAAAGGATACAGATTTCAACATTTATGTTGATTAATTTGCCCACTTCAGTCTCATTACTAAAGACATAACATTATGTAATGCAGTCAGAAAAAAACACATTGTCAACGTCATTTGGGGGAGGGAGCCTATCCTTTCCTATAATCTTTCTTTCTGTGGAATTAGATTCAAACGTCTGTGAAAATCCAAGTAATGCAGTATTTAGTCACCCTTGTCAGAAAACTCAGGGAACAAAAATGGAAGAATAATGGACTGCTTAAGATTAATGTCCAAAGCCACTTTTGGCAAGGAGTCCCAATTAATTCTTAATGTAACATTGTCTTAATAAAACAATAAGTATGCAGGATGAGAAAATAGGACCTATAATTCTAAAACTCTTCTGGCTGATTTTATTGCCACTAAAAACAAAGTCTTCCAGCCTAAATACTTAGGTCTGCTGGGGCTGCTAGATCAAAATGTCAATATGTCAAATTTTCTAAAGTGAAACAGAAATTCCACGTAGAACTGGATATTTATAGGGTGGTCAGAGTGGGGGCGGGGGGGAACCTCCCCTAAGATAAACTTTGCCAACTTTCAGGGATACTAAGAAAGTGGAATTTTAGCCCAATGAAAATTAATACTAGTGGCAAAATGAATCTTCAAGGTTTAACCCTATGTTAAAAACATAAGCTGAAACGTAAAGAAAGCATGGAACTGGGGAAGTGAAAGATCTACCTCCTTGATGATTTCCCAATGTAAATTCTCCTTGTGTTTTTTTTTTTTTTTTTTTTTTTTTTTTGTTAGGATGCCGTTACGATGTGTAGTACTATCCTGAGAAGGTATGCTGGCTACCTGGCTATAAAAAGAACAGAGAAATCATGCAGTTAGCCTCAATGAGATGACAGCCAGATGAGGTTTGCTGAGTGGATGGTACAGGAGACAGAAGACTTTGGAACTCAGGCTGACTGGGGAACCGCCTGACGGCAGGATAACCCAAGTGTAATGACTGCAGCAGTGTAACACGATGAACATCTACTGTTGTGCAGTTTTGCTTTTTATAAAAATGTCATTAGCGAGGGAGAGAGAGAGTGTACAAGAAAAGTATACAGAAAACCTAAAAGACACTTGTAAAGCAGGGTGTCAAAATACAGTTGTATAAAAACTTACTATAAAGCAGAATGACTGATCACTGCTGCAGTGTTACTAACAGATGGGCTATCCTACCAAGGATAGCTGTACATAAAAAGAAACACAAACCTTTCGACTACCATACCAAACTTGGGATAATTTCCCCTCATGCCATATGTCCAACATGTGACCTCAGCCTGAAGGTGCTAGGAGGTGCATAAGGGATGTACGGGAGCAAATTATATCAGCACTTGCTTGGGCCAAGGCAAGAAACTCAAGCAGAATGACAGATAATTACATACATACAAATCAGGGGGGGGGGGCAAAAAAATACAGGCAGGAGTTTGGAATGCAATGTTGCTAACAGACAGGAGCCAAAGCTAGCTAAGAAGAAAGGGAGGAGGAAGGCTGAGTTGAGTTATGGTCTAAATCCCCTGGAGAATAGGCCTAGCAAAACCTGCTCTAGTCCTAGATAAATATATCTGGTTAAGATCTGCATCTATTTAAAGAAATATGCTACCCCTTGTGAAAGGAGTCAGGTAAGGTTGAATAGGCCAATGTTAAAATGCATGACAACTTACAAGAGAGGGAAGGTATGTTAAAGTGGACAGATATGGATGATGAAGATCTAACGTTATGGCAAGTACATAAAAGTTGTGTACCTTACGTTATTATGTTCATCCACCTGAAAAAGCAGGCAGTCACCAGATAACCATTGTGAGTTTTATCATTGAAGGAATGCATCGTATAATGTGAACAGAACAGAAGACCAAGTTGCTGCTTCAAGGACAGTCCATTCCCTTGAAGAAAGCCCCAGAAGAGGCTATAGTTCTAGTGAAATGAGCCTTTACTGGGGCCTGAAGTTGTTTGCCATAGGAGGAATAATAAAAGGAAATAACATTAAAAATATAAATTTTGAAATAGTCTGCTTTTAACAGGTGCCTAAGCACTTGTCTTGAAAAGATACAAACAGCAGTCAGATTTCCTAAAATGTTTGTTTTGATCAAGATACAAGCTGAGTTGTATTTACATCCAAAGAATGCAACAATCTTTCTCCTCTGTTCTGAGGAGAAGGGAAGAAGGTAGGCAGGTTGATGGTATGACTTAAAGAAAACTTGCTGAACACCTTCGGCATGAAAGTATAGTTACTTCTAAGAGTTACACTATCCTTACAGAAAACAAAAATGGTACAATAGAAGTCAAAGCCACCAGCAAAACAGTTTTCCAAGTACAACATTTTAATAAGAGGCAGCAAGCTCAAAAGGCGGTAGGGTAAGTTTTTTTCCAAAACATAATTGGTGGTCTGATGTATTAGATGCCTTTCAAAAACTGTTTGACCCTAAAACAAGTAGAAAGTGGTAGACTTACAGGCAAGTAGGCAAAGATGGCTGAGAGATGTGCTTTGATAGAATAAAAAATGGCAGTCCAGAATTGAGCAACTCACACAAAGTGTGTAGGGAATTCCCAGTTGACAAGGGTACCAATTATTTTTGTGGCCGTACAAGGAAAATATTTTCCATTTAGAAAAGAAAGATTTCCTTGCAGTCAGTTTTCTAACCTCCTACAGAACCTCAATCATGTCCTCATTAAAGCAGTGCCTAAATGGAATTAAAATTCTATCACACAGAGAGTCAGATTCAGTTTGTAGGCTTGGGTGAATTACAGAGAACTTATTCTGAGAGAACAAATCCATCTTGTGAGGTAAACTATGATGACTGCCACAAGCTAAAGGAAAAAGGAGAGAGAAGCAGTGCTGTCTGGGCCAAAAACAAGTCACAGGTAAAATTTCTGGTTTGTCCTTCTTGATTCCAAGAAGGATTTTGGGAATCAGATGAAGGGCAAGGTATGTAAAAAGTAAACTTCATTCCAAGAAAAAGCCATTGCATCCATCTTCTATGCCTAAAGGCATGGCAGTGTGTAACTAAACAGTCTGAGCTATCTGTTGTGTGTCAAGGCAAAAAGATCTATCTGGAGAGTACCCCACTGATGGACAACGTCCAGAAAGAAAGACCACTGTTCAACATCCATTCATGAGGGTCTGCTCTGGATCTGCCAAAATGTTCTTTTCTGGTGGGATATACATAGCCTGAAGGAAACTATGTTCAAGTGTACTGTAGTATAAAATCAAGCCTAGCATGCAGAGGTGGTAAGACTTGGTGCCTCCTTGTGGACTCATGTACCACATTACACAGTGACTAGTATCCAGAGTTAGTGCTAGAATTAAAGGGCTACGATAAAAGTTTTCATTTATGTGGTCTTTTCTCTCTCTGGATGACCACATTCCATGGAATCAGATAGTCTTGGAGTAAGCTCCCCATGCCAGATCCAAAGCATCCATGAACAGCTCCTGGAAAGGTAAGGAACGGAACCAGAAGGGGCACTCCTGGAATGAGTAAAATCTGCTTGGTTCATCAAAGTAATTCCTTCTTGATGAAAGGCAAGAGAGGAACTGGAAAGTTTAACAGATAGCAGTGCTAAGTCCAAACTGGCTAGAAATATTGTCAGCATTAATGTACCATCAAAATTGTTAATGTCATGTACCCCAAGGCTCTCAATATCTTTCTTGTTGAGATCACATCCAAGGGAAGAAGTGTTAGAAAATATTCTGAGAAGAATTTAACTTTGTCTCGAGGTAGAAAGGCTGTCATGGACAGTGTGTTGAGTCTGCATCCTAGAGAAATCGGATCCAGAGATAAACTTGAGTTTTTTGAGGCTCAAAACAAACCCTAGACTGTGCAGAAGACTCATTACAAAGTCCAAGCCCTTTAACACAATCTGTTAGGAAGGAGCCTGTATCAGGAGATTGTTCAGATAAGGAACATTCTGAATTCCTTAAAGACTTGAAAATGGCAATGTCAGGAGTAAGGCACTTTGTAAACGTCCTTGGGACTGATAAAAGACCAAAGGGTACAGCAGAAAACTGAAAGTGATATGAAAGACACAGAACCTTAAGAAAGTCATGTATTCTGGATGAAAAGGAATGTAAAAGATAAGCAGCCTTTAAATTCAGTGTTATCAAAAAGGCTTGGGGAAGGACTGCTGGAAGTAAGTATGGCAGTGTCAACATCCTGAAATGTTGAATTCTGAGATAGGTATTTAAAGAAAATCCAGAATGGATCTCCAATTACCCAACTTTCTGGGAACCAGAAAAAATCTGGAATAAAACTCTCTCTGTAACAGATGAGGAGGCACAAATTCTACTGCTCCCAGAGTAAAGAGGTACTGAAGAACAAGGATAATGAGGTGAACCTGGTTTTGATGAGACTGAGGAAAACCTGTGAGATGTGGAGCAATCCAAGACATTTTATATCCTTTTTGGATGATGGACAGAACTTATTTCTCTGAAGTTATGGACTTGCCAGGTTGAGAAGGTCAGAGACAGCTTTTGAGAGGTCGGTATTTTCAGGGAAAACAGGGCTTAAATCCCTTTGAATCCTGCTGAGATTTGTCCTGAAGTCTCCTTTAGTTAAGTTTTTTTTTTACCCTTTTGAGATGATTTTTGGTCCTTGTGTACAAAGGGGCCAGCCTTAATAGGGTAGTTTTTCTGAAACTTTAGAATAAGAACAAGGGAAATTTGCTTAAAATCTTGCATGACCTGGACTTTCAAGATGACTGCAGATTTGAGTAACAGCTTAATTCTAGCTCTCCCAGTGTGAAAACTGGAACTCAACAGTGAAGGCCAGTAGACTTGTGTTTATGGGTAAATTTCAGTAAGTGGCTAGCAACTGTACTGCCTGGAAAAAATTAGCTACAAAAAATGTGGAAGAAACACTGACTGGGGAAGGTTCTGCAACTGTTCAGCAAAAAGCAGTGCAACTCCACACAAATTCCAGTAACCTAAAGGAAAGATACAAGACAACTGCACACAGACCTGGTTAAAATAAATGAAACACTGATGGAGTATAGCAACACAAATAAAAGGCTGGAAAAAAATGGAAGAAAGCTTTAAAGAAATATTTAGATGAGTTGATAAAACTGCAAAAAGCACAGGTTGAAATTAAAAAGAAAAGGCTGGCTGAATATGAGACTGCTCAGGAAAGATGTTTCAAAAAATAATAGAATTAGAGGACAGAACACAGAAAAAAAAATAAGTTATGTACTTACCACATTCCATGTGAGTTGTTCATCTTACTTTCATTCTTACTGATGGGTTCGGAGATGATCCCTTGGCTCCGAGTCGGCCTACTACAAAGCTCAAGGTTTTCAAATAGCTCGAGGCCAAGTCCGTATCCCATGATGCACCTAGAGTTACCTCAGATCTTGTTTGCTGCGTATAATAATACCATATGTCATTCTATAACTCCATAAGAGAAAGTATAGAAGGGTTTAATGACCAGGAAGTATCTAGCATCTCGGTCTTCTGAAAACCCAGCAGGGGGTAGAAGGGAGGGACGCAAGAATGAAGGTGAGATGAGCAACTCACATGGAACATTATGGTAAGTACATAACTTCTTTATGTGAAGTAGTTCTATCTCGCCATTCATTCTTACTGATGGGTAGCATTCCCAAGCACAATATATCTCGGGTGGCTCACGGGAGTATATTTTTCAGGACAGTGGATCCAAAGGAGGCCCTGTCAACTTTGTAATGAGTGATAATGGTATGAGGTCTTGACTAAGAGGCTGCTGCATAAATGTTATCGATAGGAAGTCTAGCAGAAAAAGCAGAGGATGTAGAAACTGCTCTTGTTGAGTGAGCTTTAATTTTATGTTGCAAAGGCATATTGCTAGCTGAATAAACAAATGTGATACAATCAGATAACCATTTAGACAGAGTTGTTTTAGCCACTGGCATACCTTTCTTGGAGTCTGAGAAGGAAACAAAAAGCTGTTCCGATTTCCTAAATTCTTTTGTTCTAAGTAAAATCTGAGCTGTCTGTGAACATCAAGTTTATGCAACATGTATTACAGATTGTTGGAGTGAGTGGGGAAGAAAACTGGCAAATCAATAATTTAGTTAAGAATAGTTTCAGTGCAAACCTTAGGCTAAAAGGAGGGGTTTGTTCGATGTGAGACTCTGTCAGCAAGAAAAATCAAGTAAGGAGGTTTAAAGGACAAGGCTTGAAGCTCTGACACTCTGCGGGCAGAAGTAAGAGCCACTAAAAAGATGGTCTTCCATGACAAAAATTTGAGGTCACATGAGGAAGATGGTTCAAATGGAGGAAGAATAATGCAGGAAAGCATAACTTTTAGATTCCATGGGGAATAGGGAGATTTCACAGGTGGTCTGAGATGAAAGGTCCCTTTGAGGAAGACTTTGGATAATTTGTGTGACATAATATTCAATCCTTCGAATCCAAGATGAAAATTAGAAATGGCAGCAAGTTGAACATGGACTGTTGCTGCTGCAGCTCCTTTATTGAAGATCATGGTCAAGAAATCTAGTATAGAGGCCATAGGGGCTTGGTAAGTAGCAATATTGTTTTTAGAGGCCCATAAAGAAAATTTTTTCCATTTGCCAAGGTAAAACTTCCTCATAGAGGACTTATGAGAGAATAAGAGAATTTGCTTTGTCTCATTGGAAAAGTTATGGAACCTGGCTATGATGGGAATTGGAGCAGCCAAGCTGTCAGCTTCAGGGACTGCAGAGAGGGGATGAAGTTACTCAGACGAATGCATCAGAAGGTCTGGAACTGGGTCCAGAATCCAAGGGTCCTCCAAAAGATGAAGTCGAAGAAAGGGGAACCAAATCTGGCAAAGCCAATGAGGGGCTATTAGAATGATGGTCTTTCCCAGAGTTTTTGCTTTCTGCAGAACCTTGGGTATCAAAGGGATTGGTGGAAAGGCATAGAGGAGACCTGGAGGCCAATTGTAAACAAGAGTGTCCCTTGGGGCTTCTTCGCAAGGGGGAATCAGGGCAAAGTAGCTTCTGCATTTCATGTTCATGTGACTGGCAAAAAGGTTGCAGCAACGCTGGCCCCATCTGCGGAATATACTGTCCGCTATTTCTTTCTTGATGGACCACTCATGGGGCAACAAAATTGCTCTGCTCAGCTTGTCTGCTATCCCGTTGGATTTCCCCGAGATGTGCGTTGCTAACAGAAAGCGCTGGGTGGAAACAGCCCACTGCCATACTCTTAAGGCCTCGCGACAAAAGGGATATGACCTGGTTCCTCCTTGTTTGTTCAAGTACCAAACCACTGACATGTTGTCTGTCTGAATCGCAATCGTACCCAGAGGAAGAGAGTCCTGGAAGTACTGCAACACCAAAAATACTGCTCTCATCTCCAAGACATTGATATGCAGATATGTCTCTTGATCGGTCCATGTGCCTTGGGCTGTCCTTCCCTGAAAATGCCCCCCCCCCACACCCTATCAGGGAAGCATCCGTGGTCACTGTGGTTGCTGGTGGGGGTAAAACAAAGATACGTCCTATCGTGACATGAAGTGAGGTCAACCACCACTGAAGATCCTTTTTGCAAGAGTTTGTGATAATTATCAGGTGAGACCTGGGAAACTCTTGGTAAGACCATTGAGTGAACAACAGCCATTGCAGCATCTGCATGTGCATACGGCCCAGCAGTATGGCAAGAATTGCAGCTGCCATCATGCCTAACAACTTTAGGACTTCTGATGCTGGAGCTTTGTTTTTGGATATCAGAATGCAGACCTGCTGATGGAGTAGTAAGACTCTTTCTACTGGAAGTCTTAGCGTGGTGGTGTCCAGTTCTGCTCTGATAAAAATGGTATGTTGAGATGGCGACAAGGCAGATTTTTCTGAGTCGATTGTAATGCCCAGCTGGCTGCAGAGTGACAGAGTGGAGTCCCTGGCTTGAATGAGTTGATGCCTGGTTGTGGTGATGAGGAGCCAATTGTCTAGGTATGGAAACACCTAGAATCCTAAACATCTCAGGTGAGCCGTGACCACTGCCATACATTTGGTGAACACTCTGGGGGCTATAGTGACACAAAGGGCAGGGCTCGAAGCTGGTAATGATTGGCTCCCAGCTGGAAGCGCAGATGATCCCTGGATGGTCTGGCCATTTATATGTGGTAGTATCCCTCCTGGAGATCTATTGAGCACATTCAACCGTCTTTCCTTAAAAAGGGAAGTATCGACTGAAGCGTGACCAACGAAACTTCTCTTTTTTGCCTGATCTGTTTAGTCTGCTGAGGTCCAAAATAGGTCTCCAGTCCCCTTGTCTTTTTTGGAACTAAAAAGAATCTTGAGTAAGTTCTGGATCCTGTCTGGTTTGCTGGGACTGGTTGGATGACTCTTTCTTAGCAACATTTGGACCTCTACTGTTGCTTGTTCCCTGTAACTGGGTGGAACATCTGGGATTTTTCTTGTCGGTGGATGGGGTGTGGCGAATGGAATGAAGTATCCTCTGGAAATGATACTTTTTACCCAGCTGTCATTTGTTATTTTGAGCCAGGTGTCTGGGTACAAAGATAAGCGACCCCCGACTGCCTCCAGAGCAGGACAGTCGGGCCTCCTTTCAGGTTCGCTGGTAGGGCTTCCCAAACAAGTGATCTCCGTTGCCCTGCTTTTGTGGACCCCCTCTGCCGTGATGGCGGCGTCTTCTATTACTGCCCCTCCTCTGCCCCTGAAGGGGGGGGGGTCACCACGTGTGTCCTGAAAGGCTTCTTGGGCTTTTCGGAACCACAATTTCCCTTCCCTTTGACCCTTGGGATAGGGTCTGGTAGGGGTGAAAAAACGGACTCTGACGGCAGGCAGAGTCTTTCCCTCCTGCTCACACCTGGTCAACGTTTCCTTAACTTTGGGCCTGAAAAGGGATGAGCCAAAAGGGGTAATCACAAAGGATGATTTGAAGGGCTCCGTGAAGGAACACAAGCGCATCCAGGAGTGCCTCCTAAGAGCAAATCCTGTACCTGCTGCCCTGCTTGTTCCATCAGCTGCATGGACGAGTTAACAATGGAGTTGAGGGTAGCAAGCTGGGAGGCAACTTTGTTCCTGCAGCTACTATACCCTGAATAGTATCTCCCAGCTCTTTAAGGAGATCTCTTTGTAGTCTTATGAAATGGGTTAAGTAGTTTAGCATAGTGCAAACGTCGCTGAACTAAACATTCGCTTCCCATATCTAGCCATGATCCTGGAGTCTCTGTTAGGAGGATGGATAGAAGAGGAAGTTTCTGACATTTCCTTTTTGTTGGCTGCCGCCACCACCATGGCATCAACTGGCACACTTTTGGTCAAAAAAGATTTATCTTGGGGAGCAGATATAAACTTATTAGGCCTCCTAGGGACAGGCTCCATGGTGTCCGGAGACTCCCATGCCCTTCGTGAGACCAGCTGCATAAGATCATCAAAGGGCAGAGACACAAAAGAGATGGAGGGCTGAGACCCAAAAGCCTTCAGGAGAAATGACTCATCTTCAGTAGGGTTTGTGGACTGCCAGTCACCCCTCTGCCTAAGGATTTCAAGCATCTCTGCAAATGAGATATCCTCAGAGGGGGACCCTTCTGATTCATCCAAGTCAATATCAAATGTTAGGGACTCCTGAGGGGAGTCTAGATGTTTCCTCATACAAACTCTCTTCCTGGGAACCTCATCAGTGGGAGCTTCTGTGGAGGTCTCGGAAGAGCATGGGCAACCCAATGGGGCTTCCTGAGGCTCTGGGTCTCTGTGCTTTGCCAGGATCTGTGAAGCAGAAGCAGACAGAGGCACTTTAGGGGATGAAGAAGCCGGACCTGAAGTTGAGGATATCTTAGGAGATATAACTCTCCTCATGGCTTCGAAGGTACCCCTGCTCCAATGCAAAGGAACCAATGGATCCGAGGAAACCATCAATAACCCCAGCACTGGGACAGTGGGCTCTGAGCCCAAGGTATGAGCTGAGCTCATCCGAACCAAAGCCCCGAGAGGCAGAGTCGGAACTGACAAGTCAGTTCGACTATCCTTCTTGGACCCGACCAGAGAATGTCGGCTCCTAGAGTCCTCGATCGATGCCGAGAACGGCAGAGTGAATGGAGCCGAAGACAATGGAGCAGGTGTCGGCTCCGAAGGCTAAACAATCAACAGGTCCAACTCCTCCAGCTCAGAAGTATGGGTACGGCTCATAGGAGGAAGAGTTGTAGCTGGCATAAGGGTATTTGGCTCCAAAGCCAATCATTTTGCAAAGGCTAGTGCCTGTAAAAGCTTCTGCACTACACGATCCACATCCAAATCTGAAAGGCTAACAGAAGACCGAGATGAATGGATCGATGGTGGTACCAACTGAAGTAATGGAGATTTTGGAATTTCAGATACAGGTTCCAAAACTGGGGACCGGATCCGAAAAGAAAAGACAGTCGGCTCCGAGACCTGTGGAGCCAATGTCACAGACTTTTTTTGAATTTTTTGATTCTATGGAAGTCTCGGAAGACTTTGAGGACTTGCCAGATCCATCCTGGTCACTCAAAGCCTCCTGGAAAGAAGGGTTCAATAACCCCCTATCAATGAGTTTCCTCTTTCTCTCTTGGAGAACCTGAGAAGAAAAGGAATGGCATATGGAGCAGCTATCTTGTAAGTGTAATGCTCCTAAACAATACACACAGTTGACGTGACTGTCAGTGTCAAGACATTTTTTGTCCACATTTGGGGCACTTTTTAAATCATGACTTAGGATGTTTATCTTGGTCAGCCATATCTTACCAAACACAGTACCAAACAAACTAAAAAAACAGGCTAAAGTCACACACACACACATATTTATCCAAATACAAGTAATATATATATATATTTGTGACAGAAAACACTGTCCCAAAGCACAAACATTAAAACACACACAAGTATTTATAATAAGCAGACTATAGAAATAAAGACAGCTGCTAATTCACAAAAAATAACCTTATCTAAATTCTAACCTGTGACAAAAGGTCACTACCTAAGTACACAATAATAAGTGCCAACTATTTCTAAGAGAAAAACGTGACAGAGAAAGCTATAAGAGCTTAACTATTTTTTAGCAAAAATATCAACAATATTTTAAATATAGAGAAAAGTAAGGTTTTTACTGCCCAAGGTAGCAAGAACCTCCGATCTGTTGCAGCGGAAAACTAGATCTGGGGTAACTCTAACGTGCATCATGAGATAGGGACTTGGCCTCGAGCTATTTGAAAACCTTGAGCTTTGTAGTAGGCCGACTCGGAGCCGAGGGATTGGCTCTGAAACCATCAGTAAGAATGAACGGCGAGATAGAACAACTTCACATCCTTTTCAGCTACACCAGAGAAGCTGGAAGGAACAGACTGCACTAATTTTATGAAAGCACAAATAAGAAACAAAACTGATATTCCACAGCAGGAGTTGTTAGTTGAAAGGGGCATCATGTTTATGCTCCAAACCTGGCTATGAGAATGCAACCTTATCCTTTAATAGTAAAGATGCAGTCCTACCAGCAGAAGGAGTTGATTTTGACAAAACTGTGGCAGAAGGACAAAGTACTGAAAGTGAGAGCCAGCAGAGTTTTTATGGAGAATGATTGCTCATTGTACACAAAGCAGAAGAGAAGTAAATTTATGCCACTATTCAGGGAGTGTTGAAATGCAGGTGTGATATTCAAATTGCTCTGCCCAGCTGTCTTCAAAGTATTCTTCCTTGGAGGGACAAAATAATTTTTTGATGAAGTACATGCTGAGGAGGAAATACAAAGGTTTGTCCAACAAAAAGTGAGCTGTAAAACAAAAAGCGGTTCTGCTCCTTGTTCTGGTAAAAAAAAAAAAAAAAGACCACAGAGAGACTGTACCTGTGAAACTTTCCAGTGTTTCAATGGAAAAGGTTGAAGTAAAGGAAGGGAACACAAGAGTTGACTACAAGAATTCAGAGTACATTGGAAATTAAGCAGAAATGGGATTTGTGAGATGGAGATGAACTGTAATAAAACCAGTAACTTAATGTGGGATTAAAACACAATAATTATATTTGTGAAATACGATAGAACAAGAAAATCTGGAAATATTGGACTTTTTCAGAATTTGTTGGACTTGTGGGGGACTCTAAAGCACATGCCCTACATCATGTCACTAATATTAAAAAAAATGCTTTAGGGAGGGGAAAATGAGGGAGAAAGTTAACTGTAAGTAAAGATTTTTTTTTTCTTACTAGCACTATTTTTGTGGTGAATGGTTTTCTTTGAATGCTATAAAAGTAAAGTTTTCTCAGTTATTTGTAAGTGTAATGGAGATTACAAACAGGTACTGCTGTTTTTTTTTTTCTTTTCTTTCTCCCCTCACTATTTCTTCTTGTTCAGGTTTAAGAAATATAGGCAATGCAATGAAAAAAGCCTGGTTAAAAGAGCATGACAAAAGAAAAATTAATGCACTTCTTCTCATTCTTGCATGGGAAATAACTGGATTAGAGACCTTAGGTTGATTTAGTAACAAGTTTTATGAGTAGGCAAGTAAATGGAAAGCAATATTAAATGCTGGGAGTCTTTATTTCTATCAAATACATGTATGCAGAGTAGCAATTCTGCTTCCATGGAAACATGAAGACCAGCAATCTGATAAAGAGAAAAATGGCTACAGAGTGGTGTAGAGTGCCTGGCTATTGGGGGAAAAAACTGAGAAGAGAAACTGGTTAGGACATAATGTTCTCTGAAACCATTCAGGGATTTTTCCAGCTAGGAGAGCTATAAAGAAAAGACAAAACCAATTATTTATTTATTTTTATTTATTTATTTAACATTTGTTGACCGGGAATGTCTGACTAGGTTCCACAGAGCCTGTTTTCAGCAGAGGCCCGGGGAGAAATGCTCCAGATGCATGTCTTTGGAATGTGGGAGGAAACCGGAGTACCCGGAGAAAACCCACGCGAACACAGGGAGAACATGCAAACTCCACACAGAAGGCACCCCAGCCGAGAATCGAACCGGAGAACCTCTTGCTGTGAGGCGACAACGTTAACCGCTGCACCACTGTGCCGCCCTTAGCACTTAGTAGCCACACAGGCTGCACCATGTTAAACTTTTTGTTTATGCAAACTGAAGTCTGTCAGTGTGGCTCTCAGTTTGGGACTTTTATTCCTATTAGGAGAGTAAAACTTCAGTATTTGAAGATGTACATAGTTCTGTACGTTAGTATTAAGTTAATAGTTTTTGGGGGGGCACTGGAGGTGTATTTGTTTTTTTGCATGAAGCCTTTCAATAAAAAAAATAAGTGATTTACTTACCATAACGTCTCGTCTGAAGTGTCGATTTTCATTTCACCTCACATATTGGTTCGGATCTGATCCGTCGGATCCAACTCAGCTGTTAGAATAGCTTGTGGCAACCAAAAAGCTCTTGGTTAAGATAGAAGAAGATGAGATAAAAATTGTGATGTATAACCAATCTACAAGAAAGTCCTCAGGAATAAATGGTATTCCTGTGGATTTTTGGAAGCTAGGAGGGTAAAAATCTGATAAAGATCTGTAAAATTTTGTTTAACAGTATTTTAAGAGAAGAAGTACCAACCTCCTGGAAGAAAAAAAGTGGTAGCTGTAATACCTAAAGAGGGTAAAGAGCTGTCAGACACAGCTTCACACAGGTTCATTTCAATACTAAATCATGATTACAAAATGTTCATGTCTATAATGCTTAAAAGAATGAGAAAAGTAATGCCAAAATTGATATATATAGATCAGTATGGTTTTGTGGAGGGAGGTAAACATATGACAGCATTAAGAGTATACTGATAATCCACAGGGAAGCAGAATGTAAGAACATACAATTGTTGATGGGTCTTGATGCAGACAAAGCATTTGACAGAGAAAGTTGGGACTTTATGAGCAGAGCAATGAAAGCATTTGCATTTCTTGAAAAAAATAAGGCTGATTAGGAGGCTATATGAGGGATCGGAGGTGAAAATTAAAGTCGGTGGGGTCCTCTCTGATAATTTCTGCTTCACCAGAGGAACCAGGCAGGGGTGTCCTCTTTTCACTTTGTTATTTGCATTATATTTAGAACCACTGGCAAAGAAAATAAGGGACTCAGAAATTCAATGATATAAAGTACAGTTGTGTATACTTACCATAAATGTAGATGTTTGAGTGTATTCACTGCTGCAGTCATTACATTTAGGTAATCTGCTGGCAGGTTGCCCTCAGTCGGCCTGATTAACAGAGTCTTGGGTCCTGCGTTGGTTGCTGTCCCTTCTTCCATGACGTCAGGTCGTCAGGAGGTATAAAACATGCAGCCAACGCCATTGCATCAGTTTTTCTTGCCCCAGATGTCAGGTGCCCCCCAAATGGGGAGCAAATAAAATTAAAAACACAAAAACTATACCTCCAACCAAAAGCAAATACACCAAAAGGGCTTTTAAGCTAAGTAAAAGAAAGTAGAGGTATAGTCAGAGATAAATAGGGGGCTGGAGGGAGGGTAACCAGGACTGCAACAGTGAATACACTCGAACATCTACATTTATGGTAAGAATACACAACTGTACTATGTTCTTCGTGTTTCACTGTTGCAGTCATTACATTTGGGTATATTTCCAAAGCTATGGTTGGGTGGAGGGAATTATACAGCATTAGGACCAGCTATAAGGCCCTGCAGGACAGCAGTGGCAAAGCCAGCTCTGGATTTAGAGAAAAGTGGTAAATGGTAATATTTGATGAAAGTATGAACTGAGCTCCAGGTAGCAGCTTCTAGAATATCCCTGGTAGGAACACCTCTGAGAAAGGCTGTTGAAGTAGATGCAGCCCTGGTGGAATGGGATCTGATCCCCTGGGGGATAGTTTTTCCATGGTGCTTATAGCAGAAACGAATACAATGGCTTATCCATTTGGAAATGGTTTGCTTTAAAATAGCCTTTCCATCTGCCCCTGCAGCAAATGCTACCAGCAGTTGTTCAGATTTTCTTTGCGATTTAGTCCTGTTTAAGTAAAATCTAAGTTGTCTGTGTACATCCAATGAATGCAGAATCCTATCTCCCTTGTTCTGTGAACTGGGAAAGAAAGTTGGCAAATGAATGTTCTGATTAAGACCCACACTGGATACCACCTTAGGCATGAAGGATGGGTTGGTCCTGAGAGATAGCCTGTCCGCATGAAAAATGATGAAAGGTGCCACTGCCATAAGAGCCTGTAATTCGGAAATCCTTCTAGCTGAAGTGACTGCTAAAAGGAAAGCTGTTTTCCAGGAGAGAAATTTTAAGTCTGCAGTAGCAGCTGGCTCGAACGGAGGGAGAGTGAGTTTCTCCAATACAAAATTAAGGTCCCAGGCAGGGGTTGGAGCTCTAATGGGTGATCTTAGGTTTTTGGACCCTCTGAGACACTGCTTTAGCAGAGGATGAGAGAAGAGGGGAGGGTTCTGTGTTGTAATGAGCTGAAATAGCTAAGGCATGGATTTTTATGGACGAAAAGGACAGGCCCCTGTGAAGCATCTCAGTTAAGTATTGCAAAATCTGAGGAATGTTGGGCACTGCTGTGCGTATACCTTGAGATTGATTCCAAGCACAGAATCTTTTCCATTTGTCAGCATAAGATTTTCTAGTACTAGGTCTTCTCGCCTCCAAAATGACATCCATCACAAGTGTGCTGAGCGATGCTAAGGGTGAATTTAGGTGATTAGCCCCACTGCAAGATTCAAAGTTTGGAGCTGAGTGTGCAGAGTTTGGTTGTTCTGCTGAGACAGTAAGTAAGGTGTCTGAGGCAGGTGCCATGGTGGATGGTGTGACTCACTGCGCAGGAGTGGGTACCAGTGTTGGAGAGGCCAGTCTGGAGCAATCAAAATCATTTTTGATTTGTCCTGTTTGACTTTTAGTAGAATTTTGGAGAGCAGAGGCAGTGGGGGAAAGGCATAGACTGACAGGTTTTTCCAGATGAAGGACAGAGCATCCACTTTCCAGGCTTTTTTGTGATGAGTTCTTGTGCAAAATTTGTCCAACTGATAGTTCTGGGGTGAGGCAAAAAAATCTATGTCTGGGCTCCCCCATTTGCGTGTCAACATGTTGAAAATCCATGGTTCCAGTCTCCATTCGTGTGGGTCCATGAGATTTCTACTTAGTTCATCTGCCAGAGTATTCAGCTTTCCTAGCAGGAACTGAGCTTGTAGTTGTACCTGGTAGCTCAAGGCTGTGTTCCACAATGCCATGGCTAGTCTGCAGAGGGGGTAGGAATGTGTACCACCCTGCTTGTTCATGTACCACATAACCGTGGTGTTGTCCGTCTTTATCAGTAATTGTCCTGGATGAAGGTAGAAATTGAAGGCTGTCAGCACATTCTGTACAGATAGCATTTCTTTTTGATTTATGTGAAGGTGCACTTGATTTAGGCTCTATTTTCCCTGAATGCACTTCCCTGCCAAATGAGCACCCCAAGCATAGTCTGATGAGTCTGTAGTTAGGGCAGGGGCGGCAGGGGCTGGTGTAAATGGCAGTCCCTTGTTCAGGTGGCAGGCCTCTGCCCACCACAGGAACTCTAGGCGCAGGCAAGGTATGATAGGAATCATTGTTTCCAGGCTGTGACAATGCTAACTCCATAGATTTTTTAAATACCACTGAAGTTTCCTCATATGCAGTCTTTCATATGGAATTAGAAGAATGCAGGAGGCCATGAACCCCAAGGCTTGCAGTATTTGCCTTGCAGAAATCAGGGTTTTTGTGGCCTCCTGCTGTTTGAAGTAAGTCACCAAATGAATTTGCTTCTCTGGCATAAAGAAAGCCATCTGGGCAGTTGTATTCAAGCTTGCACCCAGGAATGTATTTTTTTGAAAGGGTACCAGTTGTGATTTCTTTTTGTTTATAGTGTACCCTAGACAAGTTAGAACCCTTTTTGCAAAAGATGTTTTAGAAGAATGTCCTTGTTTTCTGCCTGAATTAGACAAGGTACGGATATATTTGAATATTTCTTTGCCTGCAAAATGCAATTACTAGAGCCAGGCACTTTGTAAAGACCCTGGTGCACAGTAGATAAGCCAAAGGGCAGTGCAGAGAAATGGTAATGCAAGTAGCCTGCTTTGAAGTGGAAGTATTGTCTGCAAGATTCCCTGATCAGGATATTCAGATAAGCCTCTTTTAAATCTAGAGTTGCCAACCAGGCATCTTTGCCTAGCATAAAACGTAACTGGTGAAGAGTCAGCATCTTGAATTTTGGGATGTCCAGAAAGGTGTTTAGAGTAGACAAGTCCAGAATTGGACGCCATGATTTGTCTTTTCTGGGTACCAGGAAAAGTCGAATAGAAACCTTGTCCCTTTTCCTCTTCTGGTACTAGATGAATAGCCCCCATGCTTATGAGGGGAAAGTACTTGTTACTGGGCCTCTACCCACTGATTTTTGGGCAGGTCCTCTACCCACTGATTTAGGGGCAGGTCTGGCCATCTGTTTGGAGTTGGCAACGTATGGAAATGAAATCTGTATCCCTGGGATGCTATATTTAAAACCCATTTGTCCTGGGTTATAAGTTGCCAGTTTTTTGCATAAAGAACCAGTTTTCCCCCCAAAGGGGCGGCTAAAAGGTAAGTGCTTGGTAAGTGTAGAGGGAAGTCATTGAGACTGTTTACCAAAGGGAGGTGTCTTGTTTCCAGATTTGGAAGAGGAGGCACCTCATTGCTTTGTTCTGAAAGTCCCTTGGGCCTGAAACCTGGTGCCTTTGGAATGTCTGGGTTTGACTGGAGTGGCTCTTGAAGGAACTGGAAAGGACCAGTTCTTAGTAGGCCAGTGCCTACTAAATCTTGGAGGTTGCACTTTTAAGAAATCTTTAACAGTTTGCATAGATTTAGCTTTATCTTCCATCTTTTTTAGAACTTCTTTAGCCTTATTACAAAAGAGACAATTCTGTTGTAAAGGAGCATCAAACAATTTTGCTTTAACATGATCAGGCAGAGTTTGCTCTTTGAGCCACGCATGCCTTCTTAGCACAGACCCAGTTACAGCAGTCCTGCAAGAGGCCTCCAAAGAATCAAAACCACATTGCAACGTATGTTTTCCAACTTATTCAGCTGAATACAATAGATCCTGTAAACCTTTATTTTCCACACAGTCACAAATAAGCATCATTTTCTATTTAAGCAGTCCCATGATATGCTACTGATATTTTAGCACATGAAACTGACAGTTTAAAGCCCTGATTGCCAAGGTTGCAGAAGTGTAAACCTTCTTACCCCATCTATCCAGCGCCCTGGAATCTCTATCAGCAGGAGTAGGATTTTTAGCAGTAGAACACTTAATGCCCTTGGGGCCCTGAGAAATGGTTTCAGGATCTGCAACAGGATTTTTGAAAATGAATTTGTGGGAGTTAGGAACCCTGTAGTATCTGTCTGGCTTACAAGGAGCCAGAGGCAGAGAATCAGGAGCTATACTAGATTCTGAGAAAACATCATCAACAATGTCTAGAACAGGAGGTATAGCCAAAGGCCTATGCAAAGGAAGAAGAAAAAAATACCTAAGTCTCTTTTTAGATTCAGAAAAATCCTGACTTTCCCAGTGGAAATGTTCCCTTAAGGTATGTAAAGTTTCCCCAGATGAAAAATCCTCAGGGGGAAGAAGCAGAAGGAATGGAATCTTCTGCATCAGAGTCCTCATAAGTAGGTATAGACAATTCCTGTTCATTAGAAGAGTCAGAAGAAATAGAATCCTGTTCAGCAGATTCATAGCCAATATCATGCCTAGGCCTCTTAGAAGGAGGAGGGGTTGGCTACCCCCTGATCAGAGAATTAAATCTTCAGCCATTTTGATCATTTGTTTTTTAGGCATAGGGGCCTACACATGTGGCCTAGCCGTCGGATTTTTAGACATAGGTTGAGATTTTGGCTTTAGTTTTGAAGATGGCGTTGGTCTAATATACAAATCTGTAGGCCTGAAAACACCCTCAGAAGCTGGTGCCAGCACAGCGTCTCCGGACCCATCCAAGGTAGAGACATCCACGGGTACCATAATTGAATAATTTCGCGGCATACCAGACTCCAAATGGGACTCAGTAGAGGCCTGTGAATCAGACGTAGCGGGCATCAGGGGCTGCGAAAGCGCCTCACTGAGAACTGGTGAACTGGCAACTGGCTTAGGAGAAGCGTCGTCAGCAGTTTTGGACCTCAAAGGCCTGTCTCTGTCTTTTCCTTTGCATTTTTTAGGTATTCCGGTAGGTGGATTGCTAACCGACAACATTTCTGAATAATTAAAGCATGACCCAAAATATTTAGAGGCAAAAATGTACCGACGTTTGATAGTGCTTTGATTAAATAAAGCACAGAACCGACAGCGAGGTACATCGTGGTCAGAGCCTAGGCAAGGAATACAGTACAAATGGAAATCCTTATGAGGTATTTGCTTCCCACAAGTAATGCAATTATTAACTTTTACTGACATGAGTAAGGAGCAAGAAAAAGTTTCCCCAACGGGGTACTTAGCTTTTTAGTTGAAGACTTCAGATCTGAAACTCGAAAACGAAAATTTCAGGAGTCGGATGACCGGCACTTACGAACTGCTTCTGCTTCAGGCACCGCGCTGCAAGAAAGACTGCCAGGTTGCCCTCAGTCGGCCTGATTAACAAAGTCTTGGGTCCTGAGTCGGTTGCTGTCCCTTCTTCCATGACGTCAGGTCATCAGGGGTATAAAACATGCAGCCGATGCCATTACATCAGTTTCTCTTGCCCCAGATGTCGAGTGCCCCCCAAATGGAGATATATGAAACACAAAAGTATACCTCCAAACAAAAGCAAATACACCAGAAAGGCTTTTAAGCATAATAAAAGAAAGAAAAGGTATAGTAAAAGAAAAGCAGGGGGCTGGAGGGAGGGTAACCAGGACTGCAACAGTGAATACACTCGAACATCTACATTTATGGTAAGTGTACACAACTGTACTATGTTCATCGTGTTTCACTGCTGCAGTCATTTAATTGGGGTAGATTCCCAAAGCTAAGGTTGGGAGGATGGAGTTATACAGCATTAGGACCAGCTATAACGCCCTGCAAAACAGCAGTGGCAAAGCCAGCTCTGGATTTAGGGAAAATTGGCAAGTGATAATGCTTGGTGAAAGTATGCACTGAACTCCAGGTAGCAGCTTCTAAAATAGCCCTGGTAAGAAGACCTCTGAGAAAGGCTCCTGAAGTAGATGCAGCCCTGGTGGAATGAGATCTGATCCCCTGGGGGATAGGTTTTCCATGGTGCTTATAACAGAAATGAATACAATGGCTTATACATTTAGAAATGGTTTGCTTTGAAATAACCTTTCCCTCTGCCCCTGCAGCAAATGCTACCAGCAGTTGTTCAGATTTTCTTCGAGATTTAGTCCTGTCCAAGTAGAATCTAAGTTGTCTGTGTACATCCAATGAATGCAGGATCCGCTCTCCCTTGTTCTGTGGATTGGGTAAGAAAGTTGGCAAATGAATGGAATGATTAAGAGCCACACTGAATACCACCTTGGGCATGAATGATGGATTGGTCCTGAGTGACACCCTGTCCGCATGAAAGATGATGAAAGGCTCCACTGCCATAAGGGCCTGTAATTCAGATATCCTTCTAGCTGAAGTGATTGCTAAAAGGAAAGCTGTTTTTCAGCAAAGAAATTTTAAGTCTACAGTTGCAGCTGGCTCGAAAGGAGGTAGAGTGAGTTTCTCCAATACAAAGTTAAGTTCCCAGGCAGGGGTTGGAGCTCTCCTGTGTGGTCTCAGGTTTTTGGCCCCTCTGAGATATTGCTTTAGAAGAGGATGAGAGAAGAGGCGGAAGCCGGTGTTGTAATGAGCTGAAATGGCTGAGGCATGGATTTTTATGGAAGAAAAAGACAGGCCCTTATGAAGTATCTCAGTTAATTATTGCAAAATCTGAAGTAAATTGGGCACTGCTGTGCTCATCCCTTGAGATCGATTCCAGGCCAAGCTGCAAGATTCAATGTTTGGAGCTGAGAGTGCAGAATTTGGTTCTCCTGCTGAGATAGTAAGGAAGGTGTCTGAGGCAGGTGCCACGGAGAAATGTGTGACACACTGCGCAGGAGTCGGTATCAGTGTTGGTGAGGCCAGTCTGGAGCAATCAAAATCATTTTTGATTTGTCCTGTTTGACTTTTAGTAGAACTTTGGAGAGCAAAGGCAGAGGAGGAAAGGCATAGACTGATGGGTTTTTCCAGCTGAAGGACAGAGCATCCACTTTCCAGGCTTTTTTGTGAGGAGTTCTTGTGCAAAATTTGTCCAACTGGTAGTTCTGGGGTGAGGCAAAAAGATCCATGTCTGGGCTCCCCCATTTGCATGTCAACATGTTGAAAATCCATGGTTCCGGTTTGAATTCATGAGGGTCCATGAGATTTCTGCTTAGTTCGTTTGCCAGAACATTCTGCTTTCCTGGCAGGAATTGAGCTTGTAATTGTACTTGGTAGCTTAATGCCGTGCTCCACAATGCCATGGCTAGTCTGCAGAAGGGGTAGGAATGTGTACCCCCCCTGCTGGTTTATGTACCACATAACCGTGGTTTGTCCATCTTTATCAGTAATTCTCCTGGATGAAGGTAGTCCTTGAAGGCTGTCAGTGCATTCTGTACAGATAGCATTTCTTTTTGATTGATATGAAGGTGCATTTGATTTGAGCTCCATTTGCCCTGAATGCACTTCCCTGCCAGATGAGCCCACCATGCATAGTCTGATGCGTCTGTAGTTAGGGTTTGGGCGGCAGGGGGTGGTGTGAATGGCAGTCCCTTGTTTTGATGGCAGGCCTCTGCCCACCATAGGAACTCTAGGCGCAGGCAAGGTATGATAGGAATCGTTGTTTCCAGGCTGTGACAATGTTGACTCCATAAACTTTTTAAGTACCAATGAAGTTTCCTCATATGCAGTCTTGCATATGGAATTAGAAGAATGCATGAGGTCATGAACCCCAAGGATTGCAGTATTTGCCTTGCAGATAGCAGGGTTTTTGTGGCCGCCTGTTTGAAGTAAGTCACCAAATGAATTTGCTTTTCTGGTGTAAGGAAAGACATCTGGGCAGTTGTATTCAAGCTTGCACCCAGGAATGTAATTTTTTGAGAGGGTACCAGTTGAGATTTCTTTTCGTTTATGGTGTACCCTAGACAGATCAGAAGTCGTTTTACAAATGCCAAATGTTTTAGAAGAATGGCCTGGTTTTCTGCCTGAATTAGACAATCATCCAGGTATGGATAAATTTGAATATTTCTTTGCAATTACTGGCACCAGGCACTTTGTAAATACCCTGGGTGCCATAGACAAGCCAAAGAGCAGTGCAGAGAACTGATAACGCATGCAGCCTGCTTTGAAGAGTAGGAATCTTCTGCAAGATTCCCTGATTGGGATATGCAGGTAAGCCTCTTTTAAGTAGAGAGTTGCCAACCAGACATCCTTGCCTAGCATAGGAAGTAACTGGTGAAGAGTCAGCATCTTGAAATTTGGAATGTCCAGAAAGGTGTTTCGAGTAGACAGGTCCAGAAATGGACGCCATGAGTTGTCTTTACCAGGAAAAGTCTGGAATAGAAACCTTGTCCCTGTTCTTCTTCTGGTACTAGTTGAATAGCCCCCATGTTCAGGTAAGCCTCTTTTAAGTCGAGAGTTGCCAACCAGGCATCCTTGCCTAGCATATAACTGGTGAAGAGTCAGCATCTTGAATTTTGGAATGTCCAGAAAGGTGTTTAGAGTAGACAGGTCCAGAAATGGATGCCATTAGTTGTCTTTTCTGGGTACCAGGAAAAGTGTGGAATAGAAACCTTGTCCCTTTTCCTCTTCTGGTACTAGCTGAATAGCCCCCATGTTTAGGAGGGAAAGTACTTGTTTCTGAGCCTCTGCCCACAGATTTGGGGGCAGGTCTGGCCACCCGTTTGAAGTTGGCAGCGTGTGGAAATGAAATCTGTATCCCTGGGACACTATCTTTAAAACCCATTTGTCCTGGGTTATAAGTTGCCAGTTTCTTGAATGAACAGCCAGTTTTCCCCCAAAGGGGCGGCTAAGAGGTAAGTGCTTAGTAATTTCAAAGGGAAGTCATTGAGACTGTTGACCATAGGGTGGTACCTTGTTGTTTCCAGATTTGGAAGTGGAAGCACCCCATTACTTAGTTCTGTAAGTCCCTTGGGACTGAAACCTGGTGGTTTTGGAATGTCTGGGTTTGGTCGTACTGGCTCTGGAAGGAGCTGGAAAGGACCAGTTCTTAGTAGGCCAATGCCTACTAAATCTAGGAGGTTGCATTTGTAAGAGATATTTCACAGTTTGCATAGATTTAGCTTTATCTTCCATCTTTTTTTAGAACTTCTTCAGCCTTATTGCCAAATAAGTGGTCCTGCTGTAAAGGAGCATTCAAAAGTTTTGCTTTAACATGATCCGTCAAAGATTGCTCCTTAAGCCAAGCATGCCTTCTAAGCACAGACCCAGTAACAGCAGCCCTACAAGAGGCCTCTAAGGAATCAAAACCACATTGCAAAGTATGTTTGCCAACTTGTTCAGCTGAATGCAATAAATCCTGCAAGTTTTTATTCTCCACACAGTCAGAAATCAACATCATTTTCTGTTTAAGCAGTCCCATGATACGCTGTTGATATTTTAGCATATGAAATTGACAGTTTAAAGCCCTGATTACTAAGGTTGCAGAAGTATAAACCTTTTTACCCCATCTATCCAGCGCCCTGGAGTCTCTATCAGAAGGGGTAGGATTTTTAGCAGTAGAAGCCTTAATGCCTTTGGGCCCCTGAGAAATGGTTTCAGGGTCCGCAACAGGATTTTTGAAAAGGAATTTGTGGGACCTCAGGAACCCTATAGTACCTGTCTGGTTTGCTAGGGGCTGGAGGCAAGGAATCTGGGGCCATACTGGATTCTGAAAAAACATCATCAACATCTAGTACAGGAGGTACAGCCAAAGGCCTATGCTGAGGAAGAAGGAGGAAATCCCTAAGCCTCTTTTTGGATTCAGAGAAATCCTGACTTTCCCAGTGGAAATGCTCCCTTAAAGTATGTAAAGTTTCCCCAAAAGAGAAATCCTCAGGTGGAGAAGCAGAGGGAATGGAATCCTCTGCATCAGAGTCCTCATAAGTAGGTATGCACACATCCAGATCATTAGAAGAGTCAGAAGAAACAGAGTCCTGTTCAGAAGATTCATAGTCAAATTCAATCCTAGGCTTCTTGGGGGGGGGGGGGGTTTGACTACCCCTGATTAGAGTAATTAAATCTTCAGCCATTTTGATCATCTGTTTTTAAGGCATAGGGGCCTCAACATGTGGCCTGGGTGTCGTTTTTTTACACACAGATCGAGATTTAGGCCTTAGCACTGAAGTTGGAATCTGTTTAATATGCAAGTCTGTAGACCTGAATACACCCTCAGAAGCCGGTGCCTGCTCAGTGGCTCCGGACCCATCCAAGGTAAAGACATCCGCTGGCTCCATATGTGAAGCATCTCGCAGCATACCGGACTCCGAATGGGTCTCAGTAGAGGCTTGCGAATCAGAAGTAGGGGGTATCAGGGGCTGCGAAAGCGCCTCATGGAGTACCGGCGAACTGGCGACTGGCTTAGGAGAAGCGTCATCGGCAGTTTTGGACCTCAACGGCCTGTCTCTGTCTTTTTCTTTGCGTTTTTTCAGTATTCCGGTAGTTGGACGGCTAACCGACATAATTTCTGGATAATTAAACCAAGAACCAAAATATTTTTTAAAGCAAAAATGTACTGACGACGGATAGTGCGCTGATTAAATAAAGCACAAAACCGACAGCAAGGTACATCGTGGTCAGGGCCTAGGCAAGGTATACAGTAAAAATGAAAATCCTTATGAGGAATTTGCTTCCCACAAGTAATACAATTATTAACTTTTACTGACATCGGTAAGGAGCAAGAAAAAGTTTCCCCAATGGGGTACTTAGCTATAAGTTGAAGACTTTGGTTCTGAAACTCGAAAACGAAAATTTCAGGAGTCGGCCAACCGGCACTTGCGAACTGCTTCTGCTTCGGGCACCGCGCGGCAAGAAAGACTGATGTAATGGTGTCAGCTGCATGTTTTATACCCCTGACAAAATTACATCATGGAAGAAGGGACAGCAACCGACGCAGGACCCAAGACTTTGTTAATCAGGCTGACTGAGGGCAACCTGCCAGCAGATTATCCAAATGTAATGACTGCAACAGTGAAACACAATGAACATCCAAGGTATTGGGATCAAATAACTAGAAAGTGAAAGGTAAAAGAATGGGAAGAGGCCAAGAATTTATTTGGACTGCAGGTTAGAGACTGCCTTCGCTATCAAGGATCGATATCAGAGTATATGCAAAGAGAAAAAAAATGGGGGGTCCTAAATGAAACACTAGCACTGGCAGAGATTTTAATAGAATCTATGACAGAAGCTGCTGTTAAAAAGGGAATTATTAGTAAAGCACATAAAATATTGCATGACAATTATAAGACTCAATCAGAGGAGCTTAGAAAGGATTGGGAAGACAGACTGGATAAGCAATTCAGAGAGACAATGGGGGAATTATCTCCCAAATATGCAACAAAGTCTAGAAGATTTAGGATCTTTGCCAGGAAGTGTTTACATGTGTATTTTTATACCCCAAGTAGACTCCAAATAATTTTTCCTGAGGTGGACAGCAAATGTTAGAGGTGTGACAGGTAAGAAAGAAGTACCTGGGAACATGTTCTTTGGACGTGTGATGAGCTGGCAGATTTTTGTGACTTTCTGCAGACCGCTCTTGTCTGAGATACTGGGTGGGCAGATTGGACTGACTGGGGAGATTATTTGTTTTGAGTTATGCTACAGAATCGAAATTGCCTAAACATAGTAAAGCCTTGCTAAGTCTAATTATGGTGGCTGCCAAAAAGCAATTACTTGAAAATGGAAATCGAAGTCTAGCTCAACTTTACTAGAAGTAGTGAATACAGTAACAGAGATAAAACAGGAATTGGGATCTTTACAAAAGGGAAGGAGCAAATTACATAGGAAAAAATGGGAATTGTGAGAACAATGTATGCAGAGCAGGAACGAGGTTTAAGACGCAGGATTGGAATGAGCTATATAATGCTTAACTGACAATGACTGCATGGTTTATAAGTGATGTATAATGTTTACAACTACAGTTGTTTCAATGGTGTCTGTGATGTAAACTGTTTGCAACTAAAGTGATATTTGTTTTTTTTTTTTATTTATATAAATGCAAGATTTCCTTTGTCATATGTGTAAATTTAATAAAGATGCTTGGGAAAAAAATCAAGTGGAAAGGGATGATGTTGAAAAGTACAGTTGTGTACACTTACCATAAATGCAGATGTTCGAGTGTATTCACTGTTGCAGTCATTACATTTGGGTTATCTGCTTGCAGGTAGCCCTTAGTCAGCCTGATTAACAAAGTCTTGGGTCCTGCATCGGTTGCTGTCCCTTCTTCCATGACGTCAGGGGTATAAAACATGCAGCCGACGCCATTACATCAGTTTTTCTTGCCCCAGATGTCAGGTGCCACCCTAATTGGGAGCAATTAAATATAAAAATACAATGATATACCTCCAACAAAAAAGCAAATACACCAAAAAGGCTTTTAAGCATAGTAAAGGAAAGTAGAGGTATAGCCAAAAGAAGTTAGGGGGCTGGAGGGAGGGTAACCAGGAGTGCAACAGTGAATACACTCGAACATCTACATTTATGGTAAGTGTACACAACTGTACTATATTCTTCGTGTTTCACTGTTAAAGTCATTTCATTTGTGTAGATTCCCAAAGCTATGGTTGGGAGGAGGAATTCAGATAGCATTAGGACCAGCTATAAGGCCCTGTAAGACTGCAGTGGCAAAGACAGCTCTAGATTTAGAGAAAACTGGCAAATGATAATGCTTGGTGAAAGTATGCACAGAAAGTGCAGTTGTGTACACTTACCATAAATGTAGATGTTCATGTGTATTCACTGTTCAGTCATTACATTTGGGTAATCTGCTGGCAGGTTGCCCTCAGTCAGCCTGAATAACAAAGTCTTGGGTCCTGCGTCAGTTGCTGTCTCTTCTTCCATGACGTCAGGTCTTCAGGGGTATAAAACATGCAGCTGACGCCATTTTAATCAGTTTTTCTTGTAATATGGAACAAAAAATATACCTCCAACTAAAAGCAAATACACCAAAAAGGCTTCTGAGCATAGTAAAGGAAAGAAGAGGTATAATAAGAGAGAAATAGGGGGCTGGCGGGTGGGTAACCAGGACTGCAACAGTGAATACACTTGAACATCTACCTTTACGGTAAGTGTACACAACTGTACTATGTTCTTCGTGTTTCACTGTTGTAGTCATTACATTTTGGTAGAATCCCAAAGCTATGGTTGGGAGGATGGAATTATACAGCATTAGGAGTAGCTATAAGGCCCTGCAGGACAGCAGTGGCAAAGGATGCTCTGGATTTAGAAAATAGAGGTAAATGGTAATGTTTGGTGAACGCACGAACTGAGCTCCAAGTAGCAGCTTCTAGAATGTCTCTGGTAGGAACCCCTCTGAGAAAAGCTGCAGAAGTAGATGTAGCCCTGGTGGAATAGGATCTGATCCCCTTGGGGACAGGTTTACCATGGTGCATGTAGCAGAAACTAATACAATGGCTTATCCATTTTGAAATAGTCTGCTTTGAAATTGCCTTTCCCTCTGCCCTTGCAGCAAATGCCCCAGTAGTTGCTCAGACTTTCTTAGAGATTTTGTCCTGTTTAAATAGAATCTTAGTTGTATGTGTACATCCAATGAATGCAGAATCCGCTCCCCCTTGTTCTGTGGATTTGGGAAAAAAGTTGGCAGATGAATGGTCTGATTACGGGCCACATTGGATACCACCTTAGGCATAAAGGACGGATTGGTCCTGAGGGCCACCCTGTCCGGATAAAAGATAATGAAAGGCTCCACTGCCATGAGAGCCTTTAATTCTGAAATCCTTCTAGCTGAAGTGACTGTTAAAGGAAAAGCTGTCTTCCAAGAGATAAATGTTATGTCTGCAGTAGCAGCTGGTTCAAAAGGAGGTAGGGTGAGTTTTTCCAGCACAATTGAAGTCCCATGCAGGAGTTGGTGCTCTCCTGGGAGGTCTCAAATTTTTGGCCCCTCTGAGGTACTGCTTTAGCAGGGGATGAGAAAAGAGAGGAGGCACTATGTTGTAATTTGCCAAAATGGCCGAGGCATGGATTTTTATAGAAGAAAAAGATAGGCCCTTGTGAAGCATCTCAGTTAAATACTGCAGAATCTGAGGAATATTGGGCATTGCTGTGTTTATTCCTTGTGCTTAGTTCCAGGCACAGAATCTTTTCCATTTATCAGCATAAGATTTTCTGGTACTAGGCCTTCTAGCCTCCAAAATGACAGGTTTACTGAGAGATGTGACTGGTGAAATGAGTTGATTAGCCATGCTGCAAGATTCAGAGTTTGGAGCTGAGTGTGCAGAATTTGATAGCTCTGCTGAGACAGTAGGTAAGGTGTCTGAGGATGGTACCACGGAGGAAGGTGTGACATATTGCATAGAAGCGGGTACCAGTGTTGGCGAGGCCAGTCTGGAGCAATCAGAATAATTTTCGTTTCTTCCTGTCTGACTTTTAGTAAAACCTTGGAGAGCAGAGGCAGAGGGGGAAAGGCATAGACTGATAGGTTTTTCCAGCTGAAGGATAGAGCATCCACTTTCCAAGCTTTTTTGTGATTTATTGTGCAGAATTTGTCCAACTGATAATTTTGGGGAGAGGCAAACAGATCTACGTCTGGGCACCCCCATTTTCGTGTCAACATGCTGAAGATTTGTGGATCCAGTTTCCACTTGCGTGGGTCCATAAGATTTCTGCTTAGGTCATCTGCCAGAGTATTTTGCTTTCCTGGCAGGAATTGAGCTTGTAGATGTATTTGGTAAGTCAAGGCTGTGTTCCACAAGGCCATGGCTAGTCTTCAAAATGGGTAGGAATGGGTACCCCCCTGCTTGTTTATGTACCACATAACTGTGCTGTTGTCCGTCTTTATCAGTAGTTATCCTGGATGAGGGAAGTCCTTGCAGGCTGTCAGAGCATTCTGTACAGCTAACATTCTTTCTGGCTGATATGTAGGTGCATTTGATTTGGGCTCCACTCGACCTGAATGCATCTCCCTGCTAGATGGGCCCCCCAAGCATAGTCTGATGCGTCTGCAGTCTGGGTTTGGGTGGCAGGTGGTAGAATGAATGACAGTCCCTTGTTATGGTGACAGGCCTCTGCCCACCAAAGGAACTCCTGTTGCAGGCAAGGAATGAGAGGAATCATTGTTTCCAGGCTGTGACAATATTGACTCCATAAGCTTTTTAGGTACCATTGTAGTTTCCTCATATGCAGTCTTACATATGGAATTAGTAGCATGCAGGATGCCATGAACCCCAAAGCCTGCAGAATTTGTCTTGCAGATAGTTGGGTTTTTGTTGCCACTTGTTTGAAGTATGTTATCAACTTAATTTGTTTGTCTGGCATGAGGTAAGCCATCTGGGCAGTTGTCTTCAAGCTTGCACCCAGGAATGTAATTATTTGAGAGGGTACCAGTTGAGATTTCTTTTCGTTTATGGTGTACCCTAGGCATGTTAGAAGCCTTTTTACAAACGCAAGATGTTATAGAAGAGTATCCTCGTCCTCTGCCTGAATTAAACAATCGTCCAGATATGGATAAATCTGAACGTTTCTTTGTCTGCAAAATGCAATTACTGGTGCCAGGAACTTTGTGAAGACCCTGGGCGCAGTAGATAAGCCAAAGAGCAGTGCAGAGAACAGGTAATGCAAATAACCTGATTTGAAGCAAAGGTATCTTCTGCAATGACTAGGATATGCAGGTAAGCCTCTTTTAAGTCTAGAGTTACCAACCAGGCATTCTTGCCTTGCATAGGCAGTAGCTGTTGTAGAGTCAGCATCTTGAATTCTGGAATGTCCAGGAAAGTATTTAGAATGGATAAGTCTTGAATAAAAACCTTGTCCTTTTTCCTTTTCTGGTACTGGTTGAATAGCCCCCATACCCATGAGGGACATGACTTGTTTCTGGGCCTCTGCCCACTGATTTGGGGGCAGATCTGGCCATCCGTTTGGAATTGGCAATGTGTGGAAAAGAAATCTGTATCCCTGGGATACTATTTTTAAGACCCACTTGTCCTGGGTAATTAGATACCAATTTTGAGCATGAAGTGCTAGTTTTCCCCCAAAGGGGCTGCCAAAAGATAAGTGCTTGGAAATGGCAGAGAAAAGTAATTGAGACTGTTTACCGTAGGGTGGTGCTTTGCTACTTCCTGGTTTGGAGGTGGAGGTACCCCACTGTTTTGTCCTGTAAGATCCTTGTAACTGAAACCTGGAGCCTTTGAAGTGTCCGGGTTTGACCTGGGCGGCTCTGTTGGGCACTGAAAAGGACCAATTCTTAGTAGGCCAGTGCCTACTGAACCTGGGTGGCTGCACTTGAAAGAAACCTTTTACAGTTTGCATAGATTTAGCTTTGTCTTCCATTTTTTTTAAAACTCCTTCTGTCTTATTACCAAACAGACTGTCCTGCTGTAAAGGAGCATCCAACAATTTAGCTTTAAAATGATCAAGCAGATTTTGCTCCTTGAGCCAAGCATGCCTTCTTATCACAGATCCAGTTACAGCGGCCCTGCAAGAGGCCTCCAAGGAATCAAAACCACATTGCAAAGTATGCTTTCCAACTTGTTCAGCTGAATGCAATAAGTCCTGTAACTCTATTTTCCACACAATCCGAAATCAACATAATTTTCTGTTTCAGTAAGCCCACAACATGCTGCTGATATTTAAGCATATGAAATTGACAGTTTAAAGCCCTGATTGCCAGGGTTGCAGACGTATAAACCTTCTTACCCCATCTATCCAGCACCCTGGAGTCTCTATCAGAAAGGGTAGGATTTTTGGCTGTAGAAGCCTTAACACCCTTGGGACCCTGAGAAATAGTTTCAGGGTCAGCAGTAGGATTTTTGAAAAGAAATTTGGAGGAGTCAGGAACCCTGTAATATCTGTCTGGCTTACTAGGAGCCGGAGGCAGGAATTCAGGAGCCATGCTGGATTCCGAGAAAACATCATCAACAATGTCTAAAACAGGAGTTATAGCCAAAGGCCTATGCTGAGGAAGAAGAAGTAAATCCCTAAGCCTCTTTTTGGATTCTGAAAAGTCCTGACTCTCCCAATGAAAATGTTCCCTTAAGGTATGCAAAGTCTCTCCAAAATAAAAATCCTCAAGAGGAGAAGCAGAAGGGATGGATTCCTCTGCATCAGGGTTCTCATAAGCGTGGATAGAAAATTCCTGATCAAAAGAGGAATCAGAAGAAATGGAAACCTGATCTGAAGATTCATAATCAGTGCCTTGCCTAGGCCTCTTAGCAGGGGTTGGGAACCCCTGATCAAGGTAATTAAATCCTCAGCCATTTTGATAATTTCTTTTTTAGGCATAGAGGCCTGAGCAAGTGGCTCATGCATCAGTTTTTTAGACAAAGTAGTTGGTTTTGGCCTTGTTTTTGATGATGGTGTCGGTTCAATATGCAAATCTTTAGGCCTGAAAGCACCCTCAGAAGCCGGTGCCTGCTCAGCAGCTCTGGACCTATCCAAGGGAGAGACATCCGTGGGTTCAGTACTTGAAGAATCTCGCGGCATACCGGACTCCGAATGGGTCTCGGTACAGGCCTGTGACTCAAAAGTAGCGGGCATCAGGGGCTGTGAAAGCGCCTCACTGAGTATCGGCGAACCGGCGACTGGCTTAGGAGAAGCTTCGTCGTCGGTTTTGGACCTCAACGGACTGTCTCTGTCTTTTTCTTTGCGTTTTTTTGAATTCCGGTAGTCGGATTGCTAACAGACGACATTTCAGGATAGTTAAATCTTGGACCAAAGTATTTAGAAGCAAAAATATACCGACGCTTAATAGTGCGTTGGTTAAATTTAGCACAAAACCGACAGCAAGGCATGTTGTGATCAGGGCCTAGGCAAGGAATACAGTACAAATGAAAATCCTTATGCGGTATTTGCTTCCCACAAGTAATACAATTATTAACTTTTACTAACATCGGTAAGGAGCAAGAAAAAGTTTCCCCAATGGGGTACTTAGCTTTAGTTTGAAGACTTTGGTTCTGAAACTCGAAAACGAAAATTTCAGGAGTCGGCTGACTGGCACTTGTGAACTGCTTCTGGCACCGTGTGGCAAGAAAGACCGATTAAAATGGCGTCGGCTGCAAGTTTTGTACCCCTGACGACCTGACGTCATGGAAGGGGAGACAGCAACCAACGCAGGACCCAAGACTTTGTTATTCAGGCCGACTGAGGGCAACCTGCCAGCAGATTACCCAAATGTAATGACTGCAACAGTGAAACACGAAGAACATCTCCAGGTAGCGGCTTCTAGGATATCTCTGTTAGGGACACCTCTGAGAAAGGCTGTAGAGGTAGATGCAGCCATGATGGAGTGAGGTCTGATCCCCTGGGGGGAAATAGGTTTTCCATGGTGCTTATAGCAGAAATTAATGCAATGGCCTATCCATTTAGAAATGGTTTGCTTTGAAATAGCCTTCCCCTCTGCCCCTGCAGCAAATGCCACCAGCAGTTGTTCAGATTTCCCTTGAGGTTTAATCCTGTCCAAGTAGAATCTAAGTTGTCTGTGCACATCTAAGGAATGCAGTATCCATTGCCCTTTGTTTTGTGGGTTGGGAAAGAAGATTGGCAAATGAATAGACTGATTAAGAGCCACACTGGATACCACCTTGGGCATGAAGGATGGATTGGTTCTGAGGGACACCCTGTCCGCATGAAAGATGATGAAAGGCTCCACTGTCATAAGGGCCTGTAATTCATATACCCTTCTAGCTGAAATGATTGCTAAAAGGAAGGCTGTTTTCCAAGAAAGAAATTTTAAGTCTGCAGTAGCAGCTGGCTCGAAAGGAGGTAGAGTGAGTTTCTCCAAAACAAAGTTAAGGTCCCAGGCTGGGGTTGGAGCTCTCCTGGGTGGTCTCAAAATTTTGCCCCTCTGAGGAACTGCTTGAGCAGTGGATGAGAGAAGAGAGGAGGTTCTGTGCTATAATGTGCTGAAATGGCTGAGGCATGGATTTTAACAGAGGAAAAAGACAGGCCCTTGTGAAGCATCTCAGTTAAGTATTGTAAAATCTGATGTAAATTAGGCACTGCTGTGCTCATCCTTTGAGAATGGTTCCAGGCACAGAATCTTTTCCATTTTCCAGCAAAATATTTTCTGGTACTAGGCTTCCTTGCCTCTAAAATGATATCCATCACAGGTTTACGGAGGGATGGTAGAGGAGAGATTATGTAATTATCCATGCTGCAAGGTTCAGTGTTAGAAGCTGAAGGTGCAGAATCTGGTTCTCCTGCTGAGATAACAGGGAAGGAGTCTGAGGCAGGTGCCATGGGGAGAACCGTGACACACTGCGCAGGAGGGGGTACCAGTGTTGGCATGGCCAGTCTGGAGCAATCAAAATCATCCTTGGTTTGTCCTGTTTGATTTTTAGTAGTACTTTGGAAAGCAGAGGCATATACTGATAGTTTTTTTTCCAGCTGAAGGACAGAGCATCCACTTTCCAGACTTGCTTGTGGGGAGTCCTTGTGCAAAATTTGTCCAATTGGTAGCCCTGGGGAGAGTCAAACAGGCCTATAACTGGGCTCCCACATTTGCTTGTCAATATGTTGAAAATCCTTGGTTCCAGTTTCCACTCGTGAGGGTCCATGAGGTTTCTGCTTAGTCCGTCTGCCAGTGTATTTAATTTTCCTGGCAGGAATTGAGCTTGTAGGTGCACTTGGTAGCTCAAGGCTGTGTTCCACCATGCCATGGCTAGTCTGCAGAGGGGGGTAAGAATGTGTACCCCCCTGCTTGTTTATGTACCACATAACAGTGGTGTTGTCCGTCTTTACCACAAGTTAAATGAAGTATTTATGAGTATGGATTAAAACAGAGACAGTTATAGCAGCTAAGGATATGTGGGAAGAGAGTAAACAAAAGTTTTAACAAAAACTGGGAAACTGGAAATGCTCACCTATGCATATGGATAGCTAGATACGAACAGTAAAAATGTTTTAGTCCCTTTAGTTTTATACGCAGTTCAGGCATATTTTTATCAACCAGAGAAGTTGTGGATGGTAATAAAGAGTTGAAGGATTTTATCCAGGAAGGAAATGATGAGAGTCAAGTGGGATAGGTAGATCCTTCCAATAGAACAATGAAGGTTAGCATTACCTGATACGATGGGATATTTTAAAGCTACACAGTTAAGGCTCTTGTACACAATACACAATGAAACCTAAAATTCAATGTGGAAGGGAAGGATGACACAAGGGGAAAATTCAGGAAATAAGGAAAATAGTGGGATTTTGGACACAGATCCTCAAGGAGAATAACAGTCATACAGAACATTACAGAAATATTACAGAAAATATACTAAGAACTAAGCCAACTCAGACTCAGCCAATAGGGATGACTGTAATTAGGGGTACACAGAATAGGCAAGAGGGGGGCTGGAATTTACTGGTGGAAGCCAGCAAAGGAACCAAGTTATTAGGAACAAATTAGAGAAGGAAAGGTAACAGAATGGGAAAAAGCCAAGAAGACACTCTGATGCAGGCTAGAGACTGCCATCCCTATCAAGGATTGATATTAGAGTACAAGGCAAAGGGAAAGAGATAAGGGAATCCTAAATGAATGATCTACACTGGTTGAGTTTTTAGTTGAATTTAGAACAGAAGCATCTGCTAAAAACTGGGAATTAGTAGGCATACAAAATACTGCACGAAAACTATAGGAATCAATCACAGGAGTACAGAAAAGATTGTGAAGAAAGATTAGATAAGCAATTCACAAAAAAAAAATGGGAGTCCATATGTTTGACTCCCAATTGTGCAACAGAGTCTATAAGACTCAGGATTTTTGCTTGAAGTGTTTGCACAGGTATAGTCATACCTCATGCAGCCTCCAAAGAATTTTTCCTCAGACAGATGGCAAATGCTGGAGATGTAATGGGGAAGAAAGAGGTATATGTTTTGGGAGTGTGATGAGTTGGCAGACTTTACAAATTCCCGACAAAGCACTCTGTCAGGAATACTGGGCAAGTAAATAAGTATAACTAAGGAAATGACTGAGCGGATATACAGGATCTGAACTGCCAAGACACAATAAGGCCTTGTTAAGTTTAATTCTGGTGGCTGCCAAAAAAGCAATTACTAGAAAATGGAAATCAGTGTAAAAAAAATCGACCATACTTGCAGTACTGACTAAAGTAGCAGAGATAACAGAACAGAAAGTGGGATATTTAAAAAAAGGTAGGAGTAAATTACATAGAAAAAATGGAAACTGTGGGAATAATACATGCAGAAAAGTGTTTTGGAAGAGGAATGAGGTTTATGACAAGGCAGGAATGAACACTTGATGTAAGGCTGGGTTGATTATATTGTGCAAGACAATATACATGATGTATACAATTCCTAAATGCTAACTTGTCAATATGATTTCATTACTTTTACATAAAGGGAAGTTTGCCAATGTCACAACTGATAATTCAAACCAAGTATATGTATGCCCAGCAATAGGATAAAGGTTCCTGTGACACAAAATATAAAATAATTATACTGTTCACTCAACCACATGCACAGGAACCAAAATGGCAGCAGCTCAGAATGACAAAAAATAGTGTCTAGTGTACCATGAAATAGCAGCAAAGCGGCAGCAGCTCAAAAAACAGGCTATAAAGCATCTATAATCCCATGAGACAGCAACAGAATACGATCTAAAAAAGCTTTTTATTCCATAAAAAGTAAGCGCTTTCACCCGAAGGCTTCTTCAGACTTCATTCCAATTCATAAAACATTGCCTTTAAATAATAACAATTAACAACTGATCGGTTCCTATCACTAATACATCATTCACAATTAAAAGAACAGACTATTAACAAATATAGTCATTAAGAAAGCAACCATGTATATTATATATTAAAAACATACTAAAAAATGTATAATTCATATAATTTATAATAGTATATATCATATGTCATCTTTTGGGCTTCATTACCCTTCTTTTACGTAAAATGGGCTTTAACTGAATTTTATCATTCAGGCCAGGGGATTTATCCGCTCTAAAGCAGATAATCCATTTTAATTCACATTCCTGAGTATAATTATCAGAACCACCTCCTCTCATACCGCAAATAACATTTTGTATCACACAAAACTTGAAGGAGTGTGATGTTCCTAAAGACTTATGATGTTTCGCTAGAGCGTTATGGTCAGATCCTATACGCATATGATAAACATGCTCCCTAAGCTGTCTATTGGTTTTACCAATATAGAACGCTGCACAGGATGTACATCTAGCTAAATAAACCACATTGCTGCTTAAACAATTAGTCATGGTATGAAATGAATATTCATATTTAGTTAAAGGATGTTGAAAAATCATATTACAATCAATATATTTATACTGATTACAGCTATTACAAGGTACAGTGTTATATTCAGAAAAATGATTAATAGGATTGTATAATTTCATATTGGAGTGGCATAACATACACTTTAAGTTAGGTTTATTCTTAAAAATAAACTTGGGTTTCTGACCAACTACTTCACTGATTTCATTATCAAGTAGAAGGGTGTCCCAATGTCTCTCCACTAATTTTCTAATATATTCTGAATCTTTAGTGTAAAACATAGGTATCCTAACTTCACACACTTCATTTACTATAACAGGAATATCAATGTCAATACATTCTGAAAAGTATGGTCGTGCTCTTGTTCCTCTTAATTCATTAACTTCCAAGGTGGTTTTATCAAATAACTCTTCACTGTAACATCTCTCGGCGAACCTTGCCTTGAGATCAGCCACCTCATGTAAATAACCTTCATGGGATGTATTAAGCCTGGATGCCCTCATTATTTGCCCCTTAATCACATTATCAAAAACATGTGTAGGATGCATGCTGTGTCGATGTAGGAGGGTATTCCTATGGCACGCTTTCCTATGAACACAAGTATTCAATAACCCATTCTCCAGTCTAATGATGTTGCCATCCAGGTAAGGTATTTCAAATAAAGAGAAACAAAAGGTAAATCTCAAAAAAACAGTAAGATTGTTCAAGGTTTCAACAAACTTTAAAAGACTAGTCTCATCACCCCTCCAAATCAGAAACAGGTCATCTACAAACCTTCTATAAAAGCCCACATTACTTTTAAAGGACTCTAATGGAAACAGAAGCTCCTCCTCCTAATCAGCCATTACAAGGTTGGCGTAGCTATTGTCACAAGATGTGCCCATAGCTACGCCATACTTCTGTAAATAGATGTTCTCATCAAAAATGAATATGTTATTATTCAACACTGTCTCTAAAATCAAAGCTAACAAGTCTATTCTCTGTAAAGTAAAATCTGATTTCCTAATCAAATATTGATGTATTCTGTGTACACCTACATCATTGGGTATCACAGTGAACAAACTAATGACATCTAGAGTAACCAAAAAATATGGTTCTTGATCATGGAGTGACTTAGTATAATTATAGAGGTCTAACAAAAATTGTTTACTCTCCTTCAAAATATATATATTGGCTTCTACCACAGGTCTAAGGTGATATTCTAAAAATACAGAAAAAGGTTCAGTAAGCCACCCCCGTCCAGCTACAATCGGTCGCATGGGTGGTTTTACCAAGGATTTGTGAACCTTTGGTAAGCCTTGTACAACTGGTATAAGAGGGTTATGAACTTTCAAATATCTAAACAACTCCCATGTAATATCACCACTCTTAAATAAATCATCCAACATGTCAAAAACTTGAAAAACTTTAGTTGTAATCTCATTCATATCTATCCTACTATATGAATTAACATCATCTAACAACACTTTCATACTATCCATGTAGTCAGTTCGATCCATCAATACAATAGGACCCCCTTTATCTGCCGGTCTGATAACTAATGACTCATCCTTTTTTAAATCTGAAAGTGCTTTTCTTTGCAAAAAGCTTAAGTTGTCCCTGCGACCCTTACCTTTTTGAACAGGTTTTTCTTTATAATAATAATTCTATATATCGTTCTCAACTAATTCGGAGAACGTATCTAACAAAGGATGTATCACCGGTGTATACAGACTATTGGGGCGAAACAAGGTCATTGAGCTATCATTGTATCCTTGTCCTTTAAACTCTAATTTTAACTGGACATTCCGTACGAACATTTTAACATCTATTATACTTTCAGTTAAATCACCACTACTAGTGGGTATAAAACTTAAACCGTTATTCAATAATTGTTCCTCATATATATTTAAAGTTCTCTGGGATACGTTTACTACTAACGATTTATTGTGTTCTCCCACATTTTCTTCAGGGTGGGACCTGAATGGTCTCCCCCTGATCTCTTCCTTTTGTGCCGACCCCTGCTCACAGATCTCTGTCTCCCTGTGTGCTGATGAATGGCTATCGGGAAAGGGACTTGTCCGTCATTACTTCCATTACTTATAATGTTTGTCTTGTTACTGGAAACCTTCTTCCTTACTACTGGTTGTTGACTCAAGTTATCTAACCCTGCACTGCTGTTCGATGGGTTAAGGTCTTGATTCAATCCAGAATTAACGACATTCAATACCAGAGGTTCATTCATATTAACTGACAAAACATCATTGCCTTCAAAAACATTAATATTATTATCACCATTCTTGACACTATTAGCCATGTTCATATCACAAAATACATTGTCATTACTCTTATTAGAAACAGTGGCATCATTAGTGTTCATTACAACATTTCTAGATGTAAAATCATTGAAATTTTGTCTAGGCCAAGTAAAGACTTGGCCGAGTTTAAAATCTTTAGCGTCTCTTAACATTTTATTCCTCTTCTGCTCTAAGAGACGTTTCTCATACAACATAACATTATCCATTAATTTGTCCATGCCTGACTCTGCTTTGCTCATAGAGTACTTAGTATTAATCGAATTATGTTGTTCAATTACTTTATTCCTCAAAAGTTCTTCTTCCGACTTATGAAAGTCATTTAATAGCTTCATGTAACTAAAACTGAGTTCAAGATTGAGCTGCTGCCATTTGAACAACAGCTCTGGATAAGCATTACCTGATGTCGGCATTTTCAGTACGCGTAAGCCGTGTGGTACAATCCTTTTTTGAATACAAGCCTCAAAATGCTGTCGCTGCAGCTGAAGCTTCTTAAGTCTTAAAAAGTCCACCTCTAACCTATTCAGGTCCTCGCCTAGGTTGACCAGTTCTTCTCCGCGTTAGTTCCACATTAGCATTTAAACTAACAGCCATCTTCCGTTGCTGGTCAAAAAGAAAAATAAAAAAGCTTTTTTAGATCATATTCTGCTGCTGTCTCATGGGATTATAGATGCTTTACATCCTGTTTTTTGAGCTGCTGCCGCTTTGCTGCTATTTCATGGGACACTAGACGCTATTTTTTGTCAGTCTGAGCTGCTGCCATTTTGGTTCCTGTGCATGTGGTTGAGTGAACAGTATAATTATTTTATATTTTGTGTCACAGGAACCTTTATCCTATTGCTGGGCATACATATACTTGGTTTGAATTTTATTTTTCTTTTTGACCAGCAACGGAAGATGGCTGTTAGTTTAAATGCTAATGTGGAACTTCCGTACAAACCAGAAGGATCTGTTACGCTAAACCGGAAGAGAGATCGTTTTCATGATTGCGTAATTGCTGCAGATAATTTGTTGTTATTATATGAATCGAATTTGGAGCAAGATGTGGAAATCAATGGCAGAGAAGAACTGGTCAACCTAGGCGAGGACCTGAATAGGTTAGAGGTTGACTTTTTAAGACTTAAGAAGCTTCAGCTGCAGCGACAGCATTTTGAGGCTTGTATTCAAAAAAGGATTGTACCACGCGGTTTACGCGTACTGAAAATGCCGACATCAGGTAATGCTTATCCAGAGCTGTTGTTCAAATGGCAGCAGCTCAATCTTGAACTCAGTTTTAGTTACATGAAGTTATTAAATGACTTTCATAAGTCGGAAGAAGAACTTTTGAGGAATAAAGTAATTGAGCAACATAATTCGATTAATACTAAGTACTCTATGAGCAAAGCAGAGTCAGGCATGGACAGATTAATGGATAATGTTATGTTGTATGAGAAACGTCTCTTAGAGCAGAAGAGGAATAAAATGTTAAGAGACGCTAAAGATTTTATACTCGGCCAAGTCTTTACTTGGCCTAGACAAAATTTCAATGATTTTACATCTAGAAATGTTGTAATGAACACTAATGATGCCACTGTTTCTAATAAGAGTAATGACAATGTATTTTGTGATATGAACATGGCTAATATTGTCAAGAATGGTGATAATAATATTAATGTTTTTGAAGGCAATGATGATGTTTTGTCAGTTAATATGAATTAACCTCTGGTATTGAATGTCGTTAATTCTGGATTGAATCAAGACCTTAACCCATCGAACAGCAGTGCAGGGTTAGATAGCTTGAGTCAACAACCAGTAGTAAGGAAGAAGGTTTCCAGTAACAAGACAAACATTATAAGTAATGGAAGTAATGACGGACAAGTCCCTTTCCCGATAGCCATTCATCAGCACACAGGGAGACCGAGATCTGTGAGCAGGGGTCAGCACAAAAGGAAGGTATCAGGGGGAGACCATTCAGGTCCCACCCTGAAGAAAATGTGGGAGAAAACAATAAATCGTTAGTAGTAAACTTATCCCAAAGAACTTTAAATATATATGAGGAACAATTATTGAATAACGTTTTATGTTTTATACCCACTAGTAGTGGTGATTTAACTGAAAGTATAATAGATGTTAAAATGTTCGTACGGAATGTCCAGTTAAAATTAGAGTTTAAAGGACAAGGATACAATGATAGCTCAATGACTTTGTTTCGCCCCAATAGTCTGTATACACCGGTGATGCATCCTTTGTTAGATACGTTCTCCAAATTAGTTGAGAACGATATATATAATTATTATTATAAAGAAAAACCTGTTCAAAAAGGTAAGGGTCGCAGGGACAACTTAAGCTTTTTGCAAAGAAAAGCACTTTCAGATTAAAAAAGGATGAGTCATTAGTTATCAGACCGGCAGATAAAGGGGGTCCTATTGTACTGATGGATCGAACTGACTACCTGGATAGTATGAAAGTGTTGTTAGATGATGTTAATTCATATAGTAGGATAGATATGAATGAGATTACAACTAAAGTTTTTCAAGTTTTTGACATGTTGGATGATTTATTTAAGAGTGGTTATATTACATGGGAGTTGTTTAGATATTTGAAAGTTCATAATCCTCTTATACCAGTTATACAAGGCTTACCAAAGGTTCACAAATCCTTGGTGAAACCACCCATGCGACCAATTGTAGATGGACGAGGGTGGCTTACTGAACCTATTTCTGTAGTTTTAGAATATCACCTTAGACCTGTGGTAGAAGCCAATATATATATTTTGAAGGACAGTAAACAATTTTTGTTAGACCTCTATAATTATACTAAGTCACTCCATGATCAAGAACCATATTTTTTGGTTACTCTAGATGTCATTAGTTTGTTCAATGTGATACCCAATGATGTAGGTGTACACAGAGTACAACAATATTTGATTAGGAAATCAGATTTTACTTTACAGAGAATAGACTTGTTAGCTTTGTTTTTAGAGACAGTGTTGAATAACAACATATTCATTTTTGATGAGAACATCTATTTACAGAAGGATGGCGTAGCTATGGGCACATCTTGTGCCAATAGCTACGCCAACCTTGTAATGGCTGATTGGGAGGAGGAGCTTCTGTTTCCATTAGAGTCCTTTAAAAGTAATGTGGGCTTTTATAGAAGGTTTGTAGATTACCTCTTTCTGATTTGGAGGGGTGATGAGACTAGTCTTTTAAAGTTTGTTGAAACCTTGAACAATCTTACTGTTTTTTTGAGATTTACCTTTTGTTTCTCTTTATTTGAAATATCTTACCTGGATGCCAACATCATTAGACTGGAGAATGGGTTATTGAATACTTCTGTTCATAGGAAAGCGTGCCATAGGAATACCCTCCTACATCAACACAGCATGCATCCTAAACATGTTTTTGATAATGTGATTAAGGGGCAAATAATGAGGGCATCCAGGCTTAATACATCCCATGAAGGTTATTTACATGAGGTGGCTGATCTCAAGGCAAGGTTCGCCGAGAGATGTTACAGTGAAGAGTTATTTGATAAAACCACCTCGGAAGTTAATGAATTAAGAGGAACAAGAGCACGACCATACTTTTCAGAATATATTGACATTGATAATCCTGTTATAGTAAATGAAGTGTGTGAAGTTAGGATACCTATGTTTTACACTAAAGATTCAGAATATATTAGAAAATTAGTGGAGAGACATTGGGACACCCTTCTACTTGATAATGAAATCAGTGAAGTAGTTGGTCAGAAACCCAAGTTTATTTTTAAGAATAAACCTAACTTAAAGCGCATGTTATGCCACTCCAATATGAAATTATACAATCCTATTAATCATTTTTCTGAATATAACACTGTACCTTGTAATAGCTGTAATCAGTATAAATATATTGATTGTAATATGATTTTTCAACATCCTATAACTAAATATGAATATTCATTTCATACCATGACTAATTGTTTAAGCAGCAATGTAGTTTATTTAGCTAGATGTACATCCTGTGCAGCGTTCTATATTGGTAAAACCAATAGACAGCTTAGGGAACGCGTTAAGGAGCATGTTTATCATATGCGTATAGGATCTGACCATAACGCTCTAGCGAAACATCATAAGTCTTTAGAAACATCACACTCCTTCAAGTTTTGTGTGATACAAAATGTTATTTGCAGTATGAGAGGAGGAGATTCTGACAATTATACTCAGGAATGTGAATTAAAATGGATTATCTGCTTTAGAGCAGATAAATCCCCTGGCCTGAATGATAAAATTCAGTTAAAGCCCATTTTACGTAAAAGAAGGGTAATGAAGCCCAAAATATGACATATGATATATACTATTATAAATTACATGAATTATACATTTTTTAGTATGTTTTTTAATATATAATATACATGGTTACTTTCTTAATGACTATATTTGTCAATAGTCTGTTCTTTTATTTGTGAATGACGTATTAGTGATAGGAAGCCTTCGGGTGAAAGCGCTTACTTTTTATGGAATAAAAAGCTTTTTTAGATCGTATTCTGTTGCTGTCTCATGGGATTATAGATGCTTTATATCCTGTTTTTTGAGCTGCTGCCGCTTTACAGCTATTTCATGGGACACTAGACGCTATTTTTGTCATTCTGAGCTGCTGCCATTTTGGTTCCTGTGCATGTGGTTGAGTGAACAACTGATAATTCACTAAAGTTTTTTAAGGCATTTGTTAGTATTGATCAATATAAACATTTTAATGATATGATGGAGAAAAAATAATGAACAGTGAGAACAATTTATGAAAGTTTTTGTTGCTTTCATTCTGAATGGTTGAGTAGGAAAAAATAACACAGGGAAGAGGAGTAAATCAGGGTTATCCATCAAACATAGCTAACCAACTGAAATTTTGTGACCGCTCTGAGTCATGTAATATGGAGACTGAATGGCTGAAAAACTGGACTTATGAACATCAAGTATGAGACTGCCACTTCTTCGAATCTGTCCTTTTCTCTGATGTAGTGGTATACATAAGTTTGGGGGGGGGGGGGTTAAAGACAAAAGAGATGTTTGAGATTCACTCTTCTCGTGAATTTTTAGTCTTTTTTTGGGGGGGGGGGTCTGTTGGCACTCAATGTTATGAGAGACAACATTTCAATAGGGAGCCTTGAGCATGTAGTCATTTGTAATGGTAATGTCACAATAGTGGAATAGAAGCCACACATTGTCCATAATCTTCAACCTCATTTCTACAGTACTTAGCTTAAGTTATAAGGGTCCTATCCCCCACTGCTACCAGACAGCTTTTCAAAGTACGTCCTCTACAATCTTTAACTGACAGGAGCTCAAGGAAAATTCCATATTAAGGACAGTTAGAGCACGCAGAAGTCAGAGCTTTCTTCAGAGAGAGACATAACACTCCTGAAATAAAAATGCTCTGCAACATAACCAAAAAGCTAAATTGTATCCAACAATCCTGAAAAAAAAATGCTATGAAACATAACCAAAAGGGTAAATTGTATCTATGAAGGCATACCTGTATGTATTACATAAATCCACAACACAACCAGAAGCCAGCATACTGTATCGAAAAGAACACCGAGTAGCAATTTATTTATATTCCAACTAAAATTGTTTGTGAAAAGCAGTCTGGCCAACATAAGTGACTAAATCAGACCATTTTCACCCACTGGCATCATCAATGGAAAACAGGAAAGTACAGCTCGCGAGATTAAATAACCATAATGTAAAACAACAGCATCAATTTTAAACTCCTAAATGTCAATATATACTAAATTCATAGCAATACAATGCGTCTACAAAGGCACATTTTAAATAATCATGAATGCCATCACTAAAATACACTTTTTTTTTTCATTACTTCATTACATAAAAAATATTTAATAACATCATTAATTTTTCAACATCAACATTCAGACACCACCCTTACCAATTACAAAAATAAATATTAAATAACTACATGATATTTTCCATATCCAAAACATGTACACCACCTTTAATTCGAACTGCTTCAAGGCAAAAAGAACATATAAAAAATTGTACTCTTAGCATAATAAAGTCATAAGTACACAATTTACCAGTATTCACTGAGCTCAGGTTTACACATAGCACCCAAGTTAATAATCCATAATCTTTATTTTTGAGCCAATATTTTACATTTAAATAAAACTGATAACCTACAACATCAATACCTGCAAATATGAAATGTGCAGAAGTGTGTTCAAGTTAATGTTTATATAAGGCATTTCTGAAAAGCTTGCAATTTACATCACTTAAATGAACTGCTATTCTTTGTTTGAATTGTCTTAAAAGTTCGACCAACATAAAAAGCCCCACATTGGCACACAGCCATATACATAACACATTCTGTAAAACATGTAAACAAGTGTCTAATGGTAAACACTTTGGATGTGTTAAGTGACATAAAAGATTTTGTTTTACATACAAATGTACAGTAAACACAATTTCCACAATGTGTATTCCCATGTATTACATTTTTGTCAGCCTTTATGTGAATTCTCTTTTATACCATGAAATGTATTCTGCTATATTTTTCCCCTTTGGAAACCAAAATGACAATAATCATCCAAACACTGTTCAAAAAATTCATCTGCTTTTAGGAGATACCAATGTTTATTAATTACCTCACAAATTCTGAAAGTATTGGTGCCACATGTGGTTATTAATCTTGGTTCAGACAAACTGCTAGTATGTTTCTTATTTTTATTATCAGCTTGAAACAACTCATCCCTTGATGTACTGGAACCCAGGATACGTGCCTGCCTTACTTCTACTTTATTATAGTCTCTCTTTATAAATCTTGCTTCCATATTAGCAGCTTCAGATTTACATTCTTCCACTGAACTACAAATCCGCCTTAATCTCAAACTGTGCCTTAGGGATGATTCTAATAATATGATTCAGATGGCAACTAGAAGCTTCACGGAACAAATTCTTTGTAAATGGCAGCAATAGTGCCATCTATCAATTTGGTTACATTACCATCAAGAAAATCTATGTTAAATAGATCTACCTTCCCCAAGAACATCAAACCAAAAGTGTCAGAATTCAAATAACCCACAAATTCTTACCATGCTTCCAAAGACCTGGACCAAATATACCAATAAACATTGGTCTCCAACTTTTTTTACACTACAGACCAGTTTCATGTTAAGACAATTTTCCAAGGACTGGCCATCTCGCACGTGCACAATAAGCAAGCAAAAATGCCTGACCAGTTTGTGTGTTAATGTGTAATTAACGTCTGCCCAGAGGTGCTATGAGGCCTCACGTCACAAACAAAGGGCCTCTACACCCCTGGAAGGGCATTAATTACACATTAACACACACCCTGGAGGGCATTATTGTGCTTAGAGAATGGGTTATCTGTAAAATTGTTGTGTTGTACTTATTTTAAGTACTATATTACTGTTATATATATTTTTGATGTAAAATAGTTTCGCCACCTAATGTTTCAAACTTGCATGTTAATGGTGTTGGAGGAACTATTTTATATCCAAAATATAACACTGAAAAAAAATCCAGACATTTTCTTTATTTTTTGGTCATTTACTTCTAAAATGTTTGGTTTGTTGCCCGTCATTGGAGACTAAAGTTACTAAATAAAGACATACATTTGAGTTTCAGACTATTTTCTTCAGAAAATTCATACCAACACAAACCCTTTTATTTAAGCAAGTTTGCAATTTTATAAGAGCAGTAATTAAACTCTGTTCCTATTTCTGAGCCTTTGTTCCCTCTCTATTTTAGGGTTTATCCAGATTTCTTCAATTGAAAGGTCCAGAGGAATGCAAACCTCTTTACTGTTACACTCACTCACTTTTTACATACATCTCTGTTTCAGAAAATGTTTGCCAAAACAAATGTTAATAGTCAAGTAAACTTAGTAAAATACATTCCTATTTTGAGCATATCTAGCTATCCTGAGCTAAGGGTCAACAGAGTATACCTTTCAACTGTCCAGATTTTTGCAGAATGTCCAGATTTTTGGGTTGAAGGTGTGGTCCCATCCTCATAAAATGTGTAGTTTTCTGGCAAATGATTGGGGATTGAATTCATTAAATAACGACAAGCATTTGAGTTTCAGACTTCATATTTTTCAGATAATACATCCTCCTGGACCCCCAGCATGAGCAACTACTGAATTTGGGTTAAAGACCCACACCCAGAAAAAGAGACATATGCCACTGGTGTTCATAATCTGGAAACTCTGCTCCTCAGTGAGGTCACTGGCTATGAACACACTGTGAATGACCAGTGGATGGGGGCAGTTTTGGCCCATTTTCATGTTTGGTGTGGTTACCAGGTCACTTTGTTCTTTTAGAGCATGTATTTTCCCCCAGAAGCCAAAAGAGCAAGGTTCCCCAACTCAGGTGTTCCCTCGCCCCAGCAGAATGCCCGTTCACAAACATTGGGCCAGACGTACAATAAAAATTCAGTTTTATTTCCTCAGTTTACAGTTAGTCCTATCACAGACAGAATTCAGTCTTCTTGGACTACGTAAAAGGATCTTCGCCACTAATCATTCCAATCAGCCAATGAAAAGTTGCAATTCACCCTATTTGCTAGCAAAACCCTGCTCTCCATTCTCATTAGTCCTGAATCTTCACCCTTTCACATACCATGGAACTAGGTTAAGCACCAATCAATTGTAGAGAACAAACTCTCACCTAATGGATGGTACTCAAAAAAGGCCGGCTACATAGCTTAATCCAGTGGATACGAAAAATGATGAATGGCGCATCCTCCTACAGCCTTAGTACTCACTGGAGCATTTCTCCCAACCTATGGTAGGTTAGCAACTCAAATTCTGCCCAATCAAAATGTTTCTAGCTGCTTACCAGACTGAAAAGGCTACCAATGATGACACACAAGCCCTAGTATAAATTAAGGTTTTAAGACAGCTACTGCATTTATCTGCCCAATGAACTTAATAAACTTGATATGAAGCCAAAACATGCTTCACCGAGTCATTCCTTCATTTTATCGCTTGCTTGGCAACATGCTCCACTCTGTCCTTGGTTTTATAATACATGCTAATGGAAACCCTGTTGTTCTTGCATCTAAGTTTATAAGAGCAATATTTAAAGTCTATACCTATTATCTGTGTCTCTGTCCAGATTTATTGTGCAAGAGGTATGGTCGAGAGGTACACAAACCTCAATCATTGCTGCTGCCTCACACTCTAACACACACACACACACACACACACACACACACACACACACACACACACACACACACACACACACACACACACACACAGTCTCTTCTACTTTCATGCATGCATTCACTCACACAAGACTGCTCTCACTCTCTCTCCATCTCTCTTACAGACAGCCTCTTCTGCTTTCAGGCACAAATTCTCTAACACACAGACAGAAAAACTTTTTTTTGGTTTCCTTGATTTTTATTTTGCACTTGCTAAACAGCAAAAACGCTGCTTAGCAAGTGTAAAGTAGCTGCTCGATCTTTCTGTTAACTCAGTCTCATACATAGTCTTCTGCTTTCTCACACACACACACACAGAGCTTTCATTCATGCATTCATTCATATGCCGACAGATACAAAAAACACACCCATACACATACATGAACACATTCACTTTTTCGTTTCACTACTTTCTGTGCAGCCTGGTGCTAAATGGATCCATGGCCTGGTGGTTGGGGACTTCTAATCTAAAAAAAAAAAAAAATCACCACATATTCAAATTCTTTTTAAAGGGATTCTCACCATTATAGATTAATTTTTTTCCAAATAACCCATAAACAGGTCTGCATAAATGGGGGCAAAAGTTGTCCCCATTGCTGTCCCCTTAATTTGTAATTAACATTTATTCTTATATCAAAAAACATCATGTTGCAAGACCAAACTCAACAGTTTTAACAAAAATTCAGTATGTGAATCTGTATACAATCCCAAACACAAACCAATATTTAACTGCCAGTGCTCTAACAAGCTGCTATAATAGTTTCAATTGATTTTCCAAATAAACCAACAGTGGTTTGTTTACATAACCATGTCCAAACACAATTGCCCTTCCAGGTGTTTCTTACTAGACTTATGCCTCTTAGGCTGAATATAAAATTGTTGTGGCTTCAGATCATTAACTGTTAATTATTGTAACGTAGCATCAAAAATTAGCCCACCATTTTTTGCCTCAAATAAATGCTCATCATTAAACAATTTAAATCCATCACTGGATCTATAGGCAATCTACCATATGAATTATCATCATTCAACTGTCTTCTCACTTCATTCTCATAATCTACTGAGTCCCATAGGACTACGGCAACACACTTATCTGCTTCAACAATCACTGTGTATTCATTTTTAGCTAAGACAGCTAATGCCATTCTTTGTTTTTTATCTAAGTTATTGCATAGAATCTAGCTTGTAGCGTTTTGTAAGTGTATGGACAGAGGATCAAGTGGCTGCTTTTAGGGCAGAAGCAGTGTCCAGGCCTTTAAAAAAGGCTCCAGAGGAAGAAAGAAACCACTGCTCTGGTGGAGTGGGCCTCAGAGGAAGAAAGTGTTCAATGAGAGACATAGCAAAAGGAACTTGCCCTAGAGATCCAAGATGAAATAGTCTGTTTAGAGACAGGTTTCCCAGCATCCTGGGGTGGAAGGAAACAAAATTAATCAGACTTTCTAATGGATTTGGTCTTATCCAAGTAAAATCTGTGTACAACCAAGGTATGCAACAACCTTTCACTGGAGTTTTGACAAAAAAGAAGGAGGTGGGTAAATGAACACACTACTTGAGAGACAAGTCATTAGCCACTTTAAGCATGAAAGAAGGGTTGGTACGAAAGGACACCCCAGCTTTGTGGAACATCAGAAAGGGTTGCACCTAGCAGAAGTAATGTCAACCAGCAGACCAGTTTTCCAAGTGCAAAATTTTAGGGAAGCTGTGGCAGCAAGCTCAAAGGTAGTTGGAGTCAGTTTTTCCAAAACAAACTTTAGGTCCCAGGGAGAAAGAACAGGTTTCCTGGGAGGGCTGATATGAAGGGCACCTTTTAAGAAAAGCTTAACCTCTAGTCTAGAAGCTAAGGGGGGAGATAAAGGCAGACATGCAGAAATGGCTGATAAATGGGCTTTAACTGAAGAATAAGCCAGTCCAGCCTTGAGCAGCTGACACAAGTAAGAAAGGACTAGGGGAATATCCACTGAAATGAATCGAGTTTCTTATTAAGACACAAGATGCAGAACCTCTTCCACGTGGATAAGGAGGATCTCCTAGTATTGTTTCCTGGCCTCCTGCAAGACTACAAGCACATCCTCAGAGAAAAGTTGCCTGAAAGGAATCGGAAATCTATCACTCACAAAGTTAGGTTCAGTGTTGTTAGATGTGGGTGAATAAGAGATCCCTTATCTTGTGTGAGAAGATCTCCCCTGTGAGGTAACTTGTGATGACTGCCATTGGCTAACTGCAGAAGAAGAGGGAACCAATGTGGTCTTGGCCAAAAGTGGGTCACCAACAAGATTTTTGGTTTGGCCTTCTTTATCTCCAGCAGGATTTTCTGAATGGGGGGAATGTGTAGAAAAACATCCCTGTCCATGAGAATGACAGGGCATCCACCTTCCAGACCAGAGGGTGTGGGACTCTGACACAGAACTTTGGAAGTTGTCTGTTCATAGGGGAGGCAAAGAGATCTATTTGAGGTGTAACCCATTGGTAAAGAATGTCCAGAAACACATCCCTGTGAATCATCCACTCATGGGCTTGTGTCATGGATCAGCTCAGTGTGTCTGCCTAAACATTTTGAACTGAGAGAATATAAACAGCTGTAAGAATTACCTTTGCTTGAAGAGGAATCTCCCATGCTTGGACTGCTAATCTACCCATCAGGTGAGATTTTGTACCCTCCCACCCCAGCTTGTTCACATACCAAAGAACTGTGGTGTTGTCTGTGAACAGCTTCAAAGGGTCTGGTAGAAGAGATAACCTGAAGGCTTTAAGGGCCAAAGCATAAAAATTGGCAGGAACACCACAGCTTCACACAATGAAAGTATTTATTTGTAAAAATGTACCAGATAAGCACTTTCACATTGTAAAACCAATGCTTCTTCAGATCATAAAAACACAAAATCACAGCTCAGTTTAAAAACAATAGATGTTCAATCAACTATGTTAATTCATCACTTCATTAAACCAATTTCCTCCTTTTCAGTACAGATTTTAAAGGGACACGAGCATTAATACCAGGATGTTTATTAGCCTGTAGCCTCAAGATCCATTTAAGTTCTACTGTTTCAGTATAGTTAGTGAGATCACCCCCCCTCCCCCGGTGACCCACATGCACTATTTGTAGTACTCTTATAAACAAACTCATACCAAACATTTTCTTTAATATGTTTAGCTAGTGTACTGTTCATACTGTAAGTCCTAATCTCAAAAGAATGACTAAAAATTCTATATTTTAATCTCTTGTTGGTCTTACCAACATATAATCCCACACAGGACTTGCATTTGGGTAAATAAATCACATTTGCTGTACTACAATCTGCATGTAATCTGGAACTAAAAATATATTTCATCCATGGATGTTTAAACACTTGTTCATGTAAAATATATGTACAGGCTCTTCAATGCCTGCAACTGTATGTACCAAGTCTGGCAGATAGCAAATTTCATGACCTCGTATTACAATTCCCTGTGCACAGTAGTCTTTTCAAGTTTAAACACTTTTTGTACATAAAAGAGGGACTATTCCCAACTATTTCAGCTGTCCTGTTGTCACTAGTGAGTATTCCCCAGGTTTTTGTATATTACATACAGAGCAAACATCATTTGTGTACTTCAAATCTGAGTTTACAGACAAAGCTCCTATCCTTATGTACACTAGAAGCACGTCTGGAGAAATATGGGGCAGCAGTGGTTTTTCTATCCTTGATCACCCTCTCCTTATGTTGTATCAGAAGGTCCTTCTTATAGCCCCTTTTCAAAAAAATGTTGACTCAATGCATTAATATTTTCATGAAATGCTTCCTCTTGTGTGCACAGCTTACAGGCTCTCATGTATTGGCCTCTTACTACATTAGGATATATATGCCTGGGGTGCATACTATCAAAGAGAAGTAACTATTTTTCCAACATTCCTTTCGGAATAAATTGGTATCTATCTGACCAGTTTGGTTAACCAATAATCATACATCCAAAAAATCTATCTGTTTCTGTGACATGGACATAGTAAACCTCAAAAATTCAGTGGTATGGTTAATGTAGTGAAGAAAACCATGTAATTCGTCTTGGCCCCCTCCCCACAAGATAAAAACATCGTCCACAAAACAACAGTAGAATCTAATGTGTGGTCTGTATATATTGTTATTGTCAAGCAAAAATTATTCCTCCCATGACTTAATTACTGCATTTGCATATGAATTTGCACAGGGGGTGCCCATGGCCACCCCCCCATTTCTGTGCATATAAGCAGTCACCATACAAGATGACTAAATAAAACAGCACAGCCTGTGCATATATTTCACATGAAAAAAGTTATGTACCTACCATAACGTTCCATGTTAGTTGTCTTCTTCTCGCCTTCTTACTTGCTGGTTGGGTTTGGAGCCAATCCTCGGCTCCGACTCGGCCATCTTCAAAAGCTCGAGAGCTGCTTACTGGCTCGAGGCCCCCTATATCCCATGATGCCTGGCGCTAGATACCCAGATCTCGTTTGGTAAGTCTAACTGCAGACATAATAATAAAGGAATCCTATCCTAGAATACATAAGTCCTACTGGAGAGACTACTAGTCAGAAAGGAATAGCCAGAGAAGACTCAGCCAGTGAAAAATCAAGAGGAACTCTTCTCAGTCCACTAGGATAGGGGGATGGAGGGTGGGACGCAAGAAAGAAGGCAAGAAGACGACAACCAACATGGAATGTTATGGTAGGTACATAACTTCTTTATGTTAAGTTGTCTAGCTCGCCTTCATTCTTGTTAGTTGGGACAGCGTCCCTAGCACCTAAAATCCTGGGTGGCTCATCGGAAAAGACTCTTCAGAACAGTGGAACCAAAATCAGCTCTGCTCCTGGAAACCAAATCCAACTTTTAATGCGAAATGAAAGTATGTGGGTTGGCCCACGTAGCCGCAGCACAAATAGATTCCATGGGCAACCTAGCCTGAAAGGCCACCAAAGTAGCTAAAGCTCTGGTGGAGTGACCTTTTGGTTTAACTGGCAATTCTTTATTCCTGAGTTGATATATGAATGTGCTGATAGAAGTCAACCACCTGGATAAGGTTACCTTGGAGACCGGAAGACCTTGTTTACCTACTGCATAAGACAGGAAAAGTTGATCTGATTTTCTAATGTCCTTGGTTCTACACAAATAAAAGCGTAGCTGCCTGTGAACATCTAACTAATGCAACTTATATTCCGCCCTGTTGGAGTGGTTAGGAAAAAACACAGGAAGGTCTATGGACTGATTCAAGTTACTCTCTGAAGAGACCTTAAGAAGGAAGGATGGATTAGTCCTAAGAGCAACCCTGTCATTGTGGAACACGAGGTATGGGGGATGAATAGAAAGAGCCTGTAGTTCTGAAACTCTTCTGGCTGAAGTAATAGCTAGCAGAAAAAGGGTTTTCCAAGATAAGAACTTCAATGAACAAGAAGCTGCAGGTTCGAAAGGGGGCAAAATTAGAGAAGCTAAAATCAAATTTAGATCCCACAGTGGTGGAGGATCTCTCACTGGGGACCTGAGCAGAGTTGTTCCTTTGAGAAAGGCTTTACACAGCTTATGAGACATGATATTGTTTTCCAACAGGCCAATGTGAAAATCTGAAATTGCAGCTAACTGAACTCTAATTGCAGTGGAAGCAGACCCAGCATGGAAGAGTTCTGCAAGAAATTCCAAAATGTAGTGTACAGGGGCCGAAAAGGGGTCTATACTTTTAGCCTCTGCCCAGGAAAAAAAAAGTTTCCACTTACTAGCGTAAGTTTTCTGGTCGTAGACTTGTGTGATGACAAAATGATTTTGCGCACAGAGGGGGAGATATCTGGAAGCCTGGCTAAAGTTGGAAGTGGAGCAAGCAAGCCGTGAGCTGGAAAGAGTGTAGGGATTGGTGCAGCCCGCCCGATTGATGAATCAGGAGGTCTGGAACTAGGTCCAGAGTCCAAGGCTGCTCGAGAAGATAGCGATGCAGGAACGGGAACCATATTTGTCGAGGCCAGTAAGGAGCAATGAGGATAATTTTGCAACTCAATACGGTAGCTTTCTGAATTAGCTTCGGGATTAGGGGAAAAGGAGGGAATATATAAAAAAGTCCCTGAGGCCAATCGTGGACTAGAGAGTCTCTAGGGGAATGCCCGGGAAGTGGAAGGAGAGAGAAGAAATTGCTGCACTTGCTGTTGAAGGGAGGTGCAAAAAGGTCGCAGAATGGTTGGCCCCATTTGCGAAAGATTTGGTCCGCAACTACCTGGTTCAGAGACCACTCGTGAGGCATGAGAATTGCTCTGCTCACTCTGTCTGCTATGACGTTGGACCTCCCAGGGATGTGCGTTGCAATCAGAAACCGCTGGGAAGAGATCGCCCACTGTCAGAGTCTGAGTGCTTCTCGACATAGGGGGTAGGACCTGATTCAGCCCTGCTTGTTGATCGCCCACTGTCAGAGTCTGAGTGCTTCTCGACATAGGGGGTAGGACCTGATTCAGCCCTGCTTGTTGATGTACCACGCTACAGACATATTGTCCATTTGAATTGCAATGGTCCCGGTAGGAAGAGAGTCCTGAAGAGCCTGCAACGCTAAGAGCATGGCCCTCATCTCCAAGACATTTATGTGCAGACGGTACTCGTGAGGTTGCCAGGTGCCTTGGACTGTTCTGCCCTGATAATGCACCCCCACCCGATCAGGGAGGTGTCCGTGGTCACCGTAGCAACTGGAGGGGGGAGAACAAATGGTCTGCCGTGGAGCACTGATGTGGAGACCATCCATCACGCAAGGTGCTTCTTGCATGCTTGTGTGATCATAATCATGTAAGACATGGGAAGCTGCTGGAAGGACCATTGGGTGAAAATAAGCCACTGGGGAATCCCCTTGTGAAAACGAGCTAGAGGGACAAGTACGATCGCTGCTGCCATGAGACCCAGAGTTTGAAGGACAAACCTGGCTTGAATTCTTTTGCATGCTAATAAAACCTTCACATGCTGATGAATCACAAACACCCTGTCTGGTGGGAGGCTCGCTAACATGTCTTTGGTATTTAAATTTGCGGCTATAAAGGTGATAGATTGACAGGGCGACAATGCAGACTTTTCAAAATTTATTGTGATACCTAGCCTGGAGCAAGTGTCGATAGTGCAGTCTCTGGCTCGCAGAAGGTGATGTCTGGTGGTAGCAGTGAGGAGCCAGTCATCGAGATATGGAAACACCTGGAATCCTTGCCATCTCAGGTGAGTGGTAACTACTGAAATACATTTGGTAAACTCCCTGGGGGCTGTGGTGAGACCAAAGGGCAGAGCTCTGAACTGATAATGGCTGGCAACCAGCCGGAAGCGAAGGAATCTTCTGGAGCGTCTGTCCATTTTGATGTGGTAGTACTCATCCTGAAGATCTATAGAGCACATCCAATTGTCCTGACCCAGGAAGGGTAAAATGGACTGTAGCATGACCATTCGGAACTTCTTTCTTTGTACAGACCTGTTCAGTCTGCTGAGATCCAGAATGGGTCTCCAGTCCCCTGTCTTTTTTGGTACCAAAAAGAACCTTGAGTAAATTCCGGATCCTTGTTGGTCTGCTGGGACTTGCTGGATGGCCCTTTTTCTTAGCAGTTTTGAGACTTCTTAAACTGCTTGGTCCCTTAGATTGGGTGGAACATCTGGCAGGGACTTGTTTGACCTTAAGGGGGTGCGAACGAAGGGAATTCTGTAGCCTCCGGATATGACGGACTGTACCCATTTGTCTTTTGTCATTGTCTTGCCAGGCTCTTGGGTACAGCAATAATCTTCCCCCAACTGCCTCCAGAGGTGGGCAACACTTCAGGGATGCTGGAAGGGTTTCTCAGAGAAAGATTCTTTGCCGCCCTAATTTTGTGGACCCCCCCTCTGCCACGAGGGCGGCGTCTGTTATTGTTCCCCCCTCTGCTCCTGGATGGGAACTCACCACGTGTGTCCGGCAAGGCTCCCTGGGATTTCCGGAACCACATCTTTCCACTCTTCTGACCCTTAGGATATGGTCTGGAAGGAGTGGAAAAATGGACTCCTACAGCAGAGAGAGTCTCGCCTTCCTGCTCACACCTGGTAAGGGTATCTTTCACCTGTGATCCGAAGAGAGAGGAACCATCAAAAGGGGTGTTGGTGAAAGACGCTCTGAAAGGTTCCGCAAAGTTACATAGCCGCATCCAAGCGTGCCTCCTTAGGGCCACACCTGTGCCTGCGGCTCTACTCGCACCATCGGCTGCATATGAAATGAGCCTCATGGAGGAGTTTACCACTGAATTAAGAGTCGCCAGCTGGGAGGCTGCCTTAGCCTGGGGCCCCCTCAGCTGATGGATCTTGGAGGCTATCTCCAAGCTCTTTCAGGAGATCCTTCTGAAGACGGGTAAAGTGGCACAGGTAATTCAGGGACCGCATGGAAAAGGTCGCTGAAGAGAACATCTCCTTCACATATCTGTCCATCGTCCTGGACTCCTTGTTAGGGGGATGGACAGATGAAGTTTCAGCCAACTCCATTTTTGTGGACGCCGCTACCACCATGGCAACAATGGGGGCACCTTTGTTCAAGAACTGTTTGTCCTGCAGTGCAGTAATGAATTTGGCAGGTCTTCTAGGGGTTGGTTCCACTGTGTCTGGAACTGTCCACGCCTTCCGAGCCACCACAGACATCAGTGGGTCGAAAGGCGGAGACACCCAGGAGGTGGAAAGTCGGGATCCAAACGCATCCAGGAATACAGACTCATCCTCGGAAGGGCTTAGGGTAGTCCAGTTCCCCCTCTGCCTAAGCATCTCAAGGATGTCTGAGAAGGAGACATCTTCAGAGGGGGATCTTGGGGACCCTTCCGACGCCTCTAAGTCAGTATCCAATGTGACAGGCTCGGGGGAGTCAACATGCTTTCTCTTGCATTTCCTCTTGTGAGGTGGCTCCTCTGAATGATCAGGGGAGGCCTCGGAAGAGGAGGATACACACAAAGGGGTGTCTTGGAGTGCTGGATCCCCACGCTTGGGGTCTGGAAGAGGGGCAGAGGCTGATGCATGCACCCTAGGTGGAGGAGCCGATGGGGTCGATCGTGGGACTGACTCAGGGGCCAGTACACTCCTCATCACCTCGAAGGTGTCCCTGCCCAGATGCAGAGAGGGCTCTGGTTCCGAAGAAACCAGAACCCCTCCCCGCACCAAGGGGGATGGCTCTGAGGCAGATGTGGGAGCCAAGCTCACTTGAGCTGAAGCTCTGAGTGGGAGAGCGGGTTCGGACAAGGGTCTGATGCCACTCGCCCCCTCGGAGCCGACGAGGGAGTCTCGGCGCCCAGATCCCTCCAGGGAAGGTACCATGGAAGGGATCGGAGCCAGCGACGGAACCGAAGTTGAGGGTATCAGAGCCGACGGTTCCACGACTCGAACCCCAACGAACTCCGGCTCCGAACTCAGAGGATGACTCTGAGGAGGAATATCTACAGCTGTGGACGGAGCCGACACCTGATGAGGGGGGCTGGACAACATTTTGGCCAGGGCCTGCGATTTTAACAGCCTACTGACCACTCTTTCCAAGTCATGGTCCGAAAGTCTAGAGGACCGGGAAGAGTGGGATGAGCGATGACTACGCTCCGACTGGAGCAGAGGCGACTTCGGAGCCGAAAGTATCGACTCCAGAGAAGGAGACCTGGACCTATTCCGACTCTGACTGCTCCGAAGAACGTGTCGGAGCCAAGATGGATTGTATGGCTTCACCCGATGATGGCTCCGAACTGGGAGCCAAAAGTTTAGGTGGCCTGGAAGATTTCACGGGCTGAGCCTTCGCTGGTGAATCTTGGGGTTTAAGCAAACCCCTCAGGATAAATTTGTTTGTGCGCTCCTGCAGGACTCCTGGGAATGAAAGCATGGCAGATCAAGCAAGAGTCCTGCAGGTGCACGGCGCCCAGACAATAAACACAAGAAGTGTGACCATCTGTCAGAGACATCTTCTGACAGCATGAGTCACACTTCTTGAATCCAGACGGTTTAGGATCCTTGGACATCCCGGAGGAAAACCAAGGACAAGAAACACACACAGAAAGGTTAAAGTAACTAACCATTAAAAATTACACACTACAGTTACCAAAACCAAACACTAACAGTGATAATAAAGGAATTTTTTTTTAAGAAGGAGATAGAGAGAAAAGGTTATCCTCTAACTTAAACGGAAAACCTTTCTGAGGTAAGGAAAGGGAGAGAAGGGAGGGAGAGGAAACTCTCTAACTTAAACGAGTTTCTTGGAAAAGTAATCGGGATCTAGAGAAAACTAGCTACAATACAACAGTCTAATCTAACGACTAATTCTACACTAAAAACTAGCAGTTTTGACAAGAAAAATACAATAATAAAAAGTTTTATATGACCTGAGCCAGTAGAACAACCTTGCAGCAGAAGCGGGAAACGAGATCTGGGTATATAGCGCCAGGCATCATGGGATATAGGGGGGCCTCAAGCCAGTAAGCAGCTCTCAAGCTTTTGAAGATGACAGAGTCGGAGCCGAGGATCGGCTCCGAACCCAACCAGCAAGAATGAAGGCGAGATAGACAACTTGACATCAAATGTTTAAACATCCATGGATGAAATATATTTTTAGACCCAGATTACATGCAGATTGTAGTACAGCAAATGTGATTTATTTAGCCACATGCAAGTCCTGTGCGGGATTATATGTTGGTAAGACCAACAAGAGATTAAAATATAGAATTTTTAGTCAATCTTATGAGATTAGGACTTGCAATATGAACAATGCACTAGTTAAACATATTAAAGAAAATGTTGGGCATGAGTTTGTTTTTAGAGTACTACAAATAGTGCATGTGGGTCACCGGGGGAGGGGGGGGGTGATCTCACTAACTATACTGAAACAGTAGAACTTAAATGGATCTTGAGCCTACAAGGCTGATAAACATCCTGGAATTAATGCTCGTGTCCCTTTAAAACCTGTACTGAAAGTGAAGAAATTGGTTTAATGAAGTGATGAATTAACACAGTTGATTGAACATCTATTGTTTTTAAACTGAGCTGTGATTTTGTGTTTTTATGATCTAAAGAAGCGTTGGTTTTACAAAGTGAAAGCACTTATCTGGTCCATTTTTACAAATAAATACTTTTCATTATGTGAAGCTGTGGTGTTCCTGCCAATTTTTATGCTTTGGATTTTCATTGTTCATTCGGCAGCTACCTTTATCAGTGGCTGGGACTTGGTTCTTGTGTTTGTCAAGGCTTTAAGGGCCAAGATCAGAGCCCTCATCTCTTTGATGTTGATATGTTGCTTCCGTAAGGAGGGAGACCACAGGCCTTGAACTTTTAGGTTCCCCAGAGTCGCTCCCCACCCCAGATCTGAAGAATCTTTGAACAGTTCTTGAATTGGAGAGAGAGGCTGAAGTGCAAGTCCTGTTTTCTGAGAAATTTGTTGAATCCAAAGAATTTCCTTCTTTAGGCAGGGAAGGAGTGAAAGAACATATTCTAGTGGATGAGCATGCCGGGAGCACAGTGATTTCAGGTACCACTAGAATTTTCACATATGGAGTCTGGCTAGGGGCATCATTGGTATAACTGAAGTCATGAACCCTAGCATCCTGAGGAATTCTGTAGCAGTCAGAGAGGACAGAGGAAGTAAGTGTTGGAATTAAGTCAGCAGAGACTGCATAGGTTCATACTAGGCTATCTGCCCTGGGGCAATTATAAGCCTAGCCCGATTCTGTATGGCTTACTCCACCCCTTGATTAGAGTATACTGTGCCCTTTTTAAGGTTTAGTTTACTGTGCCTCTGTCTAATAGTGACACGGGAGTAATCCCTGGGACAAACCTACGATCCCCCATCCACCTATCGAGATTCTTCTTGAAGAGATTCAGTGAAGTGCTCTGCCTCACATGAACTGGAATTCTATTCCAGAGCGAAGGGAGCCTCTGGGTTATGAACCTGTCCCTCCAGCAAGTTCTATTTATTTCTGTGCTGAGGTTCAAGTCCCTCAAGCGTGTGGCTCTAAGGGATTTAGATTTACTGAGGTGGAGCATGTCCATTAATTCTGGATTTGACATAGCTTTGTATGTCAGGCATAGATCGCCTCAAGTAGGCGGTATGCAACTGAGTAGAGCTGGAGTTTTTTAACCGAGCAGCATATGGCATCTGTTTGAGACCCTTGATCCTCTTGGTGAGATACTTTTGGGGTCTTTCTAATTGCTGCAGGTGTCGGGTAAGGTACATCCCAAAAGGGACATTGTATTCTATGATGGGCCTGATGAGGGATGAATAAAGGGCACGATTACCTCTCTTGATCTAGATGTGAAACCCTTCGTGATGAGGTGGGCTATGTAGAAGGTCTTTCTAACCACTTTGGCAATGTGGTTTTCAAAGGAGAGATTGCTATCAACTTGGGTCCCCAGGTCCCTAATAACTTTCTCTGTACTTAATGGGTTTCCGCCTATGTGGTAATTTGTGGGCACATTGTTTTTGCCAAAGGGTATGACTATACATTTTTTGGCATTTAGCTTTAAACCATGGCGCTGGCACCAGTTATCTGTCTCTGTGAGACCTTTTTGAAGGATGTTTGTGTCAGCTGGACAGTTGATTATGGCGCCCAGTTTGCAATCGTCTGCGAACTTGGTGAGCCATAGTCCTCCCACGTTTGCCTGTACCTCGGAAAAGTATATACCTAACAAGAGTGGTCCCAGGACAGAACCCTGTGGGATGCCACTTGTGACCGGTTTCGAGTCTGACATGGCTCCAGCAACTCTCACTCTGTGGGTTCTATCTTTGAGCCAGTTTGCGACCCATCTTGTGACATAGGGGTTTATATTTAAGCTGGACAGCTTATCTATGATGCCCGAGTGGGGTATTGTGTCAAATGCCTTTGCAAGGTCCAGATAGGCTGTGTGGACTACCTTCCCTTCATCTATGGCTTTGGTGACTGTTTCAAAGAAGTCAACCAGGTTCAGAAGGCAGGATCTGCCCTTGACAAAGCCGAACTGGGTAGGATCTAGTGTCTGTAGGTCCCCAATGTCTTTGTTTATGAGCTCCATGATGATCCTCTCCATAGCCTTGCAGACTAAGCTAGTCAGGATTATGGGGCGATAGTTTCCAGGGTCCGTAGAGGCTCCACCTTTGTGGAGTGGGACCACTGTTGCTGTACGCCATTCTGTGGGCACATATCCTGTAGTGAGGCTGAGATTGTATAGCTGTTTTATTTGAGGGATTAGTTCCACTTGGAGTTCATGTAGGACGCAACCTGGGACGCCATCTGGTCCCATGGAAGCAGTGTTTTTTGCTTTGGAGTGGGCAGCCTTCACCTGAGCATCAGAGATGTTTGGGAGGCAACCCTCTGCCGGGATAGATACTTGCTCTTTGGGGGGGGGGGGGGGGGAGTTTGCACTGAACCTGTCTGCCAGGATACTGGCGATGTCTGTGGGTTCAGTGTATTTTTTGTCGTTTAGAATCAACTCAGAACAAGTCTGGGAGTTGCATCCCAGGTTTCTAACATAACTGAAAAAAGCCTTAGGATTGTCTTTGGTGTCCTGTGCAATTTTTCTCTCGAAGCTGGCCTTGGAGGATTTTATGAGGGATCATAATTTTTTGCTAGTACTGATCAGAGATGCCTTCCCTATTAGGGATTTTGCTCTATCATGTAGTAGCTTCCTCCTTCTGTTGTACAGTTTATTTATGGCAGGGGTCCACCAGACTGGACGCCTGCCTTTGGATGATTGGGTCTTGGTTTTATTTGGGATAGCATGATCCATGCATTCCTGGAGATGTCCGTAGAATGCGTTTATATAGGATTCTACAGTTTGGGACGTAGTTTCCACTGGCCCTGGGGCCTTGAAGAATTCCACTTCGGTTTTGAGAAGTGAGAAGTTCGCTTTTGAGAAGTTTTTCACTGTGCTTTTCTGGGCTGGGGGTGGGGTCAGGATGTGGACATCCAGTGAAATTAATTTATGGTCTAATCTTACCAATGAGGGATATACTTCTGGTGTGGAGCATAGAGTCCCCATGTTGGTAATGATCAGGTCTAGTATGCTGTCCCCTCTTGTGGGAGTGGTGGCTAGTTGTTCCATAGCATTTGAGTTTATAATTTCCAGGAACCTTTGGGCTAAGGTGCTGGGGCTTGAGTAGTCCTCCCAGTCAATGTTTGGGTAGTTGAAGTCGCCCAATATAATGGTGTTCGGAGAGATCTTCATGTTCTCCAATGTTTTCAGGAAAGCCGAGTGGGATTCCTGACTTTGAGAGGGTGGTCTGTAGGATGTTGTAAACTGAAAAGCAGTCTTGCCCACTGTTAGTTGCATGTGGATGGTCTCCGATACTTCATGCAATGCCACTAATCTGGAGGTGTGGATATCCTTGATAAATATGGAAACTCCCACTCCTTTTGTGGTTCGGTCTGGGTTTTGGGGCCGAAAAGCATGATATGAGGTATAGCCTGGTAGTGCTGGGGTGCTCTCTGGAGCCTTGAACCAGGTTTCTGTCACTGCACAGATATCGATGTTCTCCATACTGAGGAGAGCTTCGAGTGCGTGCATCTTGAGGTTAAGACTTCTGGCGTTTAGCAGCATTACCCTTAGTTTCTTGTTCCTTGTGCTGTCTATGGGGGTGGGTTTGACTTTTGAGCCTTGCCTAAAAAAGGCACTATGGGGGTGGCAAGAGCCTTTGCCAATATCCGAAAGCCCAGTGGTGACAGGTGCAAGCCGTCCCTAGCGAAGCAACGTGGCTTGTCGAGCATGTCATCCCAGGCTGACAGACACTGGATCCCCTTTGAATGACACCAAAATTTTAGCCAATTGTTAAAATCGATCATTTTGTATTTGTACTGTGGCATCATTCTAGGTCAGTGTAAGATGCTGCTCAAGGTCAGGGTCATACCAGCCTGGGCTACATGATCAGAGAGCTCCTCTATGTCTCTTTTCATGTAGTCCAGGGAGGTACGTCTCAGATCATTCACACCAGCATGTACAATGAGCGAGTCATATTTGTATTTGCTTTGGAGTGACCTGAGTGCTTGCGTTATGTGGCGGATCCTAGCACCCGACAGGCAGCTCACCGTGACCTTCTCTTTACTCAGCCTGGTGAGCGGGACGTCAGTGTGTCTGACAATAGAGTCACCTATTACAAGAGTATCAGGTGTGTTATTCAGCCTTAAGGGATGTGGTTGCTTGGCACACTGACTTTGTGGGTTATGTGTTGTGTGTGTTTTGTTTGAGGTAGCGTTTGCTTGGATGTCTGCTTTGGAGGTCTCTGTTGCTTAGGAAGATTTTTATTTAGAGCCTCCGAGTATGTTTTTGTGTATTTATGTGTTTGGTTCGCTGATGTGGTGGGACTATGTGATACTGGAATTGTGTTGTGTGAGGTTACATTCTCCTCCTGACAGGTTACACCAGTTTTGAGATGAGAGAGCTCAGCCTCCAGTTTGGCTAAATAGTTGCATCTCTCACATATATTTGAACCTGTTTGGAGGAGGAGAGGGTTGTCCGTGTACATGAGACAGTTGTAACATTGCCTCAAAATTCCCAGATTCACCAGCTGGACTGGAGAGGAAACCATTGACTGACATTTGGACATGCTAGAGTAATATAGGGAAACTGAATTTAAGACGGACCAATAGAGGACAGGGTAATCGTAGAGAGTATAAGAGTAAGTAGTGCTTATGGTTTAATAGTGCTAACTTGTAGGATTACTTTATTGGACCAGTGAAGGGCCTTAGAATGAGAATATCGTGTTTAAATTGAGAGATAGAGCAGTTCTAAGGGAAAAAGTGAAGAGCAGACTTTGTGGAGCCAGGAATAGTTTAAACCCAATTAGGCAGCACTGCCCGCTGTTGCGCTATGCACAAAAACGCCCAAAAACGCGCAAAAGAGGGTTTTAAGAGAGGAAGATGAAGGAGTTTTGGAACTGACCCAAAATGGCCAATAAAATTACAGTTTCAAGTCAGTAACCACTCCCACAGGGCAGGCAGGCTGCTCAATGTTTTTCACTGCCACTGATCAACAGAGAGACTTCACTTTAGCCCAAGCAAAAAATGGCCTCACAGAAACTTACAAACAGTTCAAGAACAGCAAGCCTGTAACTGAACTTTTTTAAATATCAGAAAAGTGGGAAAAAAGCAAGATTTTTTTGTTTTTTTGTTTTTTCAGAGATAGCAGAAGTTCACAAGTATCAACAAGTTATAACAGTGCAGTAAATGACCCCACACAAGAGTGCTAGGCCAAAGACAGATAAAATGCAAGTTTTGAGAAAAAAAACGATTTTAAAAATAAGTGCAAACAGGAAATTCAGTAAACAGCTCTAGGTTGTGCTCCAAATACAGTTACTAATGCAGAAATCAAGTTTAACAAGCCAAAAAATGCTAAAAATAGGCGGCTATGCAGAAAAACTTAGCAAATAAACAGAGGAAAAATACTTAAAATCTCAAAAGTGGCTCCTTTCTTCTCTCAGCGTTTTCTCCTCTTGGTGGGTCCTTCACCAACAGCCAACAAGCCTGAAAAGACGCCCAAACCACGAGGCAACCAGGTTTTAAGAGAGGAAGATGAAGGAGTTTTGGAATTGACCCAAAATGGCCAATAAAACTACAGTTTCAAGTCAGTAACCACTCCCACAGGGGCAGGCAGGCTGCTCAATGTTTTTCACTGCCACTGATCAACAGAGAGACTTCCCTTTAGCCCAAGCAAAAAATGGCCTCACAGAAACTTACAAACAGTTCAAGAACAGCAAGCCTGTAACTGAACTTTTTTAAATCTCAGAAAAGTGGGAAAAAAGCAAGATTTTTTTTTGTTTTTTCAGAGATAGCAGATGTTCACAAGTATCAACAAGTTATAACAGTGCAGTAAATGACCCCACACAAGAGTGCTAGGCCAAAGACAGATAAAATGCAAGTTTTGAGAAAAAATGATTTTAAAAATAAGTGCAAACAGGAAATTCAGTAAACAGCTCTAAATACAGTTACTAATGCAGAAATCAAGTTTAACAAGCCAGAAAATGCTCAAAATAGGCGGCTATGCAGAAAAACTTAGCAAATAAAGAGGAAAAATACTTAAAATCTCAAAAGTGGCTCCTTTCTTCTCTCAGCGTTTTCTCCTCTTGGTGGGTGCTTCACCAACAGCCAAAAAGCCTGAAAAGATGCCAAAACCATGAGGCAACCAGGTTTTAAGAGAGGAAGATGAAGGAGTTTTGGAATTGACCCAAAATGGCCAATAAAACTACAGTTTCAAGTCAGTAACCACTCCCACAAGGGCAGGCAGGCTGCTCAATGTTTTTCACTGCCACTGATCAACAGAGACACTTCCCTTTAGCTAAAGCAAAAAATGGCCTCACAGAAACTTACAAACAGTTCAAGAACAGCAAGCCCGTAACTGAACTTTTTTAAATCTCAGAAAAGTGGGGAAAAAGCAAGATTTTTTTGTTTTTTTGCATCTTCTGCAAAGGCGGGAATGCCATAATAAGGTCTGTCCTTATCCTGCAGCCTAGGAAAACCTAGTTCTGACAGGGAGAAAGGGAAGACTTGCAGTAATTTATGGTGAACCCCAGACTATGGAGCAATGACATGGTGGTTTGAAGGTTCTGATGCAAAGTGTCTGGGTGTTCTACCTGAATAAACAGGTCGTCCAGGTAAGGATACATGAGAATTCCTTGGAGTCTGCAAAAGGCACTGACAGGAGTCAAACACTTTGTTAATACCCATAAAGCTGCAGAGAGTCCAAAGGGCAAAGCATAGAATTGAAAATGAGAGGAAGCAAAAGAAAAACATAAGAATTTCCTGAATAGAGGATGGATGGGTATGTAAAGGTATGCAGCCTTTATGTCTAAGGAAACCAGGTAAGCTTGAGGTAGCAAAAGTGGAAACAGAGGGTAAGCATCCTGAAGGTGGGGACCTGAAGGAACAGACTGAGGTGGGATAAGTCTGACATTCGTCTCCAAGGACCATCTTTCCTGGGAACCAAGAACATCCTGGAGTGGAGCCCTTTTCCCTTTTCAAGGAGAGGACCTGCTAAATGGCTCCTTCTGTTTTCAAGTCTTGAATGACTTGAGGGAAAAGGTGGATCTGGTCCTTTGGGGGTTGTGGAATACCCAAGAAGGGTGGAGAGGTTTTCCAAGTCATGTAATAACCTGGCTGGATAACAGACAGGATCCATTTGTCTGTGGTAATGCCTGTCCATTCTGAAAGGAAATGAGAAAGGAGGGTTTCTGAAAAGGTTGCCAGGTTGTCACTGACTAACTGGCTTGTCTGGAAAGGGTGCTTTTTGAACAAAGGATGGCTGAGACCTAGTAGGCATCTGGCTGCACGTGACCTTCTTGTGTTGTAGGGAAGGTGCACAGGACTTCCTTACAAAATTAGGCCCAGAAGGGTAGTTCTTATGATATTTTGGAACTGGGAAAGCAAAAATATGTTTAAGTTCCTGATAGGGAGGTGTTGTCCAATGGTGCAGCTACAAGGTTTGCCTTGAAATCCTAAGGCAAAGGCTACAATCTCAGCCAGAAACATCTCCTGAGGACAGAACCAGAAGCTGCTGATCTTGCAGACACCTCAGCCTCGTCACAACTACATTTAATGAAATGCCTGGTAACCTGGGAGGAAACTGCCAAGAGGGAATAAAGCTGGGATTTTACTGCAGAGTCTGGGAGATCTGTCAGCAATTTAGATACTTGTGAAAGTAAAGCCAGAACATACTTGGATATGAGTGACTGACAATTAATAGCATTTAAAAGCCAGAGTAGAAGAGATGTAGACCTTTTTCCCCCAATTCTCTCCATCATTTCCTTATCCAACGGCAGGAGGCTGGTGGAGGGCAGTAATTTAGTAATTTTATCAGCAGAGAGAGAGAGAGATCACAGCTAGATCTGCAAGGGGACATTTGTATAGGTAGCTGCTGTCTTCAGTGACTTTACAGAAGCTGTCCGGCCTTTTAGGAGCAGGAGGTTCTGAGTCAGGGTTTTTTGATGCTTTAAGAAAAGTATCTTGGAAAGCAGGCAAAACTGGTAGGATGGCTGAAGGAGCAGGACAGTCTATTTGTAACAGGTCCTAGTACCTCTTTTGTACTTCTGAAACCTGGGAACTTTCCCACTTGAAAAATTCTCATATCCTGGAGATAGTTTATCCAAATGTTATATCCTCCTCAGGAGAATCTGCACCACTGGAATCAACTTCAGGAGAGGCATAACCCAGACGAGAGTCAGTTTGGGTGGAGTAGGCCAGGGACTAATCTGAAGATGATTCATTCGCTTCTGAGGTTTCTTGTTCAGCAGTTGTACCTGGGTGGCAGGGGGATAGGAGATGCTGGAGTATGTGGTTGCAAAGTAGAAGGCCTAAGTGCCAGAAAAGCATTCAATATCCTTTGGGAAAGGATTGCCAGTCAGGGGAAAGCTCCTGAATGGGAGACAAAAGTTTCTGTTTGTGTTTCCTCTTGACAGGAAGGCCTACCCTAGGCTGGGATGAAGTACAGATGTAGGAGGTACTACAAGGAATGTGTGAAGGAGCGAGCCGTGATTCCCCTATACCGTCCATAACGGACATCTGTGATACCTCTACGGAAGTGCTGACGGAACCCTCCTTAGTGACTTCTACAACAGTGCCCGCTGAAGAGGATCAGACACCATATGCATCTCCGGGCCTTCACCCTCAATCAGAGGTGTAGCTGAAGATTCAGGCCTTACCTTTTTCTTTGAGGGCTCACCCGAGGGACGCAGAGTACCTTCCATGCCTAGTGCTAGTTACTTTAGTGTCTGGTTTTGAAGATATATACTAAGGGCAGACAGAGGACTGTGAAGTGTTTAAGGGATGAATACCTGACAGATGGTATAGGGCTTGTAGTCATGATCTGAACCCAAACAGAAAAGACATTGGTCATGGTTGTCTTTATGTAGAATTTGTCTTTCACAGTGGTACTTGCCCTTCTTGGATGACATTAACCTCTAAAAAGCATACAGTAGCAAAAGTGTAATAAAGGTTTTCCCCAATGGGGTGCTGATCTGAACTGAAGAAATCTTTCAGTGATCAAACGAATGGTAGAAGATATCATTTGGACTGGTGGCAAAGAAGTTCTATGGATGGTACATGCAGATGTCACTTTTGTGGCAGGCACTGGCTGTTCTATATATGCGTCACATGTACCTTGCTGTAGCTTAAGTCTTTGGTATACTGGCTGGACGTTCGGGTCATCCAGGTGGGGATCTCCCTCATGTTATGAATACTGCAACATGGAAAAGTAGGACATCCCTGGATATCAGTAAAAACAGTGGAAAGGCACAGAGGAATATGGGAACAAGAAGGCATTGCTTCCAGGCCTGTTTCTAAGAGGTCATGGAGAAGAATTTCTTTAGTTGTCTGTTCTGAGAGGAGGCAAACCGGTCTAAATGAGGTACTTCCCAAAGCTAGATCAATTCCTGGGAAAACCCAGGGTGAAGTTTCCATTTCTGAGGGTCTGCCTGGCCTTGCTTAACTTGTCTACTACAACATTTTGCTCTGACAGAATGCATGAAGCCTGAAGAGTCAAACTGAGCCAAAATGCTACATCCCAGGCTATCACAAGTATGCAAGAGGGATAAGCTACATCTCCTTGGAGATTCCCTTGGAAAGGACTACCCCCAAGACAGGGATATTCTCCAAGTACCCTGGTTCCTTACCTTCACTATTACGGAATACACTTGCCCCTTCTTTTGAGGCAGACAATAGTGGTTTAACTTTGCCCAAGGTGGGCATCCCTACAGCAGCAGATGACATGTCTATCCCCTAGTCCTAGTGGCTGTAGGTACTACAAAAGAGAAACTAAGGAAAAAATGATTGTTCCAAGAAACCAGAATTGGACACAGCAGAGACACTCGGAGTCTGAGGAACAAATGCAGCCATCCTGACACCCAAGGACTCATGACTACTTTCTTTGTCTTGTAGACATGGGAAGGAAGAACCACAAGGCTCCCTAGGTTCTGCTGAAGATGAAGCAATGAAGACTGGAAGCAGAACCTGAAGCATAAAGTACAGCTTTAAGACCATCAAAAGCAGGTTCAAGCAAGAAAAGACATTGGCACAACCTACACATGCACAAAGTTTTACCTGTACACCTACAAGCTACACAACCTAAAGGAAAAAAATCAACAAATGATATGTTTTACACGCTGTTTATGTAATCATTCACAAAGAATATTCCCGGACAAGAAGTAACAGTCCAAGAATTCACATCAGTTTTTTAGCAAAACACAACTCATTTCCACAGAAAGAACACATCTTTCTCAGAAAAAAATATTTAGTGGAAGCTTTTCCCTAACAGGGGACTTTTGCCCTGCCTTGACGGATTGCTAGCTGATGGCCAGTTCCACTGGGCCAGACAAAGAGCAGCTCTTCTGCAGCAAGAAAGTTCCAAGTTTTTCACTCTCTGTCCTTTAAATGGAGCTCATCTGAAGATCCTGACAGAGCTTGTGGAGGACACCCTTTAGCTTTGCTATTTGGCTATATCCTTGACATTGCATAAACAAAATAGCTTAGGCCACTGCAGCAGTGATCTAATGTTGAACATCAATGTTTTTTTCTCTCAGTTATACAGTGTCGTAATATTCATCGTTATTGTTTGTTGTTTACCACTGCTTTCTACTCATCTGTTCCTTTGATATCTTGTTTTTTTCCCTAGACTGCACATTAACTTACACAAGAAAAAGTATTAGAAAGTTGCACCATGTTTACAATCAAGTCCAACATGGCTGGAGTGTGCACCGATATACCTGATGACATTACAAATACAAAGGGGAGTGGGACTTACCCTCACAAAAACAATGGGAAAAAACATCCTGCTGTGGGAAAGGGGGAACTTGCCCCAAACACATCCTTACTGTACATATTTCAAGGCTGTAATTCTTTGGGGTAGGTGAAACATTGCTAAATGAGTTACAACCAAAGATTTGGTCTCCTGACATTTGATACTCCTGAATGTGGCCCTTCCAATATAGGTTTCTACAGTGTTCTCCATTTGAACATCAACTGTATGGCGTATTTACTAAAATGTGTTGCAAAGGGCCAGCTTCATTCATTAGTACTTGGACTTCAATAAACAATTTTAGAATCTTTGATTTGTTTTAATGTTACTTTTACTGAAGTATAGTAAATAGTCAACCTACCAGCATGGCATGCTTTACAGCACTTCAAATCAACCAGATATTCACCATCACCACACACTGTGTCCTGGTCAATTCTGCTGGAGTCGACTGCATCTGCAGCTATATGCTGGTGTCCCACATGAGGTGCAGCTTCAGGAGTCTGCAAACCCTAGGATAAAAAGCCAAATGAAAACTATTTATATACATGTTTGCATTCCAAGACCAAAACGTGCTCACAATGCCCTTCTGGACCAGTTTACATGACTGACTTACTGCAGTAATTACAGCAAATGTGGAACATTTGAAGATATCAAAGTAATGCCCTTATCTCTCATCAAACAGTGGCCATGGACCTTGTGAAATGTCAAAAGAAGCAGCTGAAGCAAAACATACCATCTCTGAAGAACGAAAGAAACAAGTTTCAAATCTACCTCCCACTGTCCTGGGCTTACTGAATTTATTTATTTTATTTGACATTTGTTAACTGGGTTAGTCTGACTGGGCTGCAGAGCCCTTTTTCAGAATTGACCCAAGGAGAAAATTTCTACAGATAAACACAAAAACAAAACATTATACAGTATTAACATACAAGTATATATACACAAGAGAAACAGAATACAACTTATAAATGGACAAGTTAGATTACAAGAGTAATATTGAGGGTTTAAACAGCCATGGTACAAATTAAGTATATAAAATATAATATAAAAAGTTAGATTATATCTAAAAATTACCATCAGACAGAAATTCAAGTTTGGTAGAATATCATAAAGACCTTAAATGAATAGTTGTGGTAAAGTGTGCGAGCTGAAAGGGGAAGAAGAGATGGAGTCGTTTAGGTGGGACTGGGACAGGGACAGGTCCAGGAATTAACAAATAATTATTTTAGAAGTTTTTTGAAGTTAAGGAAGTTTTCATTTGTTCTCAGAGAAAATGGAAGTTTGTTCCAGGCATTAGTGACAGAGTAGTTCATAGGTTGGTACTAGGCTATCGGCACTAGGGCCTATACAAGCCTAGCCATAACAATTCCCTGGCTATTTCTTCCCACACTATTTACTTCCCTGGACCCCTGTCTAGCAGGGTGACTGACGTGATCCCCAGGGTGAATTTCCTTTCTCTCATCCAATCATCAAGGTGCCTTTTGAAGACGGACAAAGAGGTGGTCTGCTTGACATGTATGGGCAGTCTATTCCAGAGTCTGGGGAGTCTCTGGGTCAGGAACTTATCCCTCCAGCATGTTTTGTTTATTGTGATGACAAGGTTTAGATCCCTGGAGTGTGTGACTCTGAGGTATTGTGATTTCTTTAAGTGTAGCATGTCCAATAGCTCTGGAGTTTGACATGGCCTTGTATGTTAAGCAGAGATTGCCCCTCTGAGTAGATGATATGCAACACACTATAGCTGGAGTTTTTTAAGGCGGTCAGCGTAGGGCATCTGCTTTAGGCCTGTGATTTTTTTTTGTGAGGTATTTTTGCAGCCTTTCTAGTTGTTGCAGATATCTTGAGAGGTACATACCAAACGGGGCGTTGTAGTCTATAATGGGTCTAATGAGGGATGAGTACAGTGGGACAATGACCTTTTTTCTGGATGAAAAGCCCTTAGTGATTAGGTGTGCCACATAGGAGGATTTCCTGACTGTTGTGGCGATGTGGTTATCGAAGGTGAGACCACTGTTCACCTGTGTCCCTAAGTTTCTTATCACACTTTCGGTGTTTAGTGCACTGCCACCTATGTGGTAAATCACGGGTACATGTTTTTTCTCAAAGGGGATAACTATACATTTCTTGGCATTGAGCTTGAGCCCATGGCTTTGACACCAAGCATCCATTTCTGTAAAGCCCTTTTGTAGAGTATCCACATCATTTGGGGATTCAATAATGGCTCCCAGTTTGCAGTCATCTGCGAACTTTGTTAGCCAGAGTCCCTTAGTGTTGGCCTGTACTTCAGAGAAGTAGATGCCAAACAAGAGCGGTCCCAGGACTGAACCCTGAGGTACTCCACTTGTCAATTGTCTGGAGTTGGATTTGGAGTCGACTACTTTTACAGTGTGGGTTCTGCCAGTAAGCCAGCTGGCAACCCATCGAGTGACGTAGGGATTAATGCCCAGCTTAGTAAGTCTATCTATGAATCAAGAATGGGGGATGGTGTCAAAGGCCTTGGCGAGGTCCAGATAGGCTGTGTGGACCGCCTTATCCTCGTCCATGGCTCTGGAGACTGATTCAAAGAAGTCAATCAGGTTCAGGAGACAAGATCGGCCCTTCACGAACCCAAACTTGGTGGGGTGCAGTGTTTGAAGGTTTCCAATGTCTTTGTTTATAAGTTCCATGATAATACATTCCATGGTCTTGCAGATCAGGCTCGTCAGACTGATGGGGCAGTACTTCCCGGGATCCAAGGTGGATCTCCCTTTGTGGAGTGGGATAACTGTAGCTGTGCACCACTCAGTGGGCACAAAGCCTGAGGTGAGGCTATGGATTAAACATGACATCTGGTCCCATGGATTCTGTATTCTTAGCTTTGTAGAGTGCATTTTTTTACCTGTGTGGCCGTTATTACTGGAATTTGGCAATCTTCCAGTATTGAGATAGGCCGTTTAAGGGGTGACGGGGGGGGGTGAAGTTGGCACTGAATTGATCTGCCAGAATATTGGCAATATCCTTGGGATCAGTATATTTAATGATATTCTGTTGTAGCTCAGAGCAGATCTGAGCATTGCCATTTAGATTCTTGACATAGTTATAGAATGCCTTGTGGTTGTCTTTGGAATCTTTGGCAATTTTATTTTCATAACTAGCTTTGGAGGATTTTATGAGGGATATCAGCTTCTTACTGAGGCTGATAAGGGAGTTTTTTGCATCCTGGGATTTTCCTCTTTTCTGCAACAGTTTCTTCCTTCTATTCTATAGTTTGTTTATGGCAGGGGACCACCAGATTGGATTCCTTTTTTTTGGAGGAGAGCGTCTTGGTTCTATTTGGGATGGCACAATTCATGCATGACTGGATGTGCTCGTACAGTGCCTTAGTGTAGGATTCAGCAGTCGAACTTTCAGTTCCCGTCTGCATGGGTGTCATGAAGTTTGTCACTTCTGACTTGAGTAGCATGAAGTTGGCTTTGGAGAAGTTTTTTTATGGAGGTTTCCTTACTGGGAGGTGGGAGTGGGATGTGGATGTTAAGGGTGATTAGCTTATGGTCATACCTGACCAATGAGGGGGTGACCATAGGTGTAGAGCATCGATTTCCCATGTTGGTAATGACCAGGTCTAGGACATTGAAGCCACTGGTGGGACTTTGGATTAGGTGATCCAGGGTGTTGGAATTTATGAATTCCAAGAACCGTTGGGTAAAGGTGTTGGTACACGAGTAGTTTTCCCAGTTAATGGCAGGGTAGTTGAAATCACCCAGTATTAGGGTGTTTGGTTGTATCTTAATATTTTCCACTATGTTTAAATAGGTGTAGTGAGAATCTTGGGGCATGGTGGGGGATCTGTAGCAAGCTACAATTTGGATTGTAGTCTTACCTAGTGTTAGTTGCACCTGGAGAATTTCAGACGCATTGTGTTGGGCAACTAGCCTGGTAGTGTGAATATCTTTGGTGAATATGGACACTCCTTCACCTTTAGTGTTTCGGTCCTGGTTTAGTGGCCGAAAAGTGTGGTAACAGTTGTAGCCTGGTATTGCAGGGGTGCTCTCTGGAGCCTTGAACCAGGTCTCAGTTACTGCACAGATATCGACGTTCTCCATTTTGAGGTTTAGACTTCTAGCATTGAGTAGCATTACCTAAAGAATTTGCATGCTTGTACCTGTTACGGTGGTGGTGTTGTCCTTTGAACTTTGCCTAAAAAAGGCACTATAGGGGTGGCAAGAGCCTTAGCCAGTAACCGGAGTGGCTGTACAAACATTTGCCAATATGTTTATTAGGTTTGTAGATGTCTAAGAGGTGTAGGTCTGTGCTGCATAGGTTACGCTTGGGAGAGTAGGGAGCTCTGCTTAAATCACAAGTGAACCCAAGTCACATCTTGAATTCAATACACTGTGACATAAGAGTTCTTAAAATTGTTAGAATTGCAGCTATTCTACTTGCTCATTCCATCAGCAGATGCTGTCTATGAACATACATTCACACAATGTTTCTGACTTAAATTTCACTCCATAGTACTCATTTTTACCAACCACATTGCTGATGCTAAGGAAAGTTCAAGTTGTGTAATTAACTTAACATAACATTAGATGTTTGAACAGATCACAGTTGCAGTAGCCATAATAGATATATTTCATTTGATCAATGAAAAAAATTGTCAAAACGCATATGGTCATGAGCACATGATTTACCATTCTGTTCAATCAACTGACAAAAGCAAACCACCACCCGCCAGAAAGACAAAACAATTTTTTTGCAGGGAGGCAAGCACCCCCCCCCACACACACACACACACACACACACACACACACACACACACACACACACACCCTGTTAATTATACATACCAACTCCAAGGTTGTACTACAGTGGGGGCACATTCCCCATTCTTCACTGTACCACAATCTCAGTCAAAATGGTCAACAAAATAAATAGTCAGTCATGTGGTCTTGACAATATGGGTTTTGACAATTTTGTTCAATCAAATGAAGCAGACGCGCTATAACATATGGGACATATCCTGTCAAGGATACCATATGCCCACCCAGTCTACAAAGTTTCAGGCTCCTTCTTCACCATATGCCCACTCTTAGCATGGCTAGGCATACTATTACAACAAGAACATATGGGTGCCTCAAAACGCAGAGCTTTCTTATCCGCCAAAGGTAAAGTTGGATCAGAAAAGAAAAAAGGAGGACACCCCACTCTTGCCAAGTTAGGAATAGACAGAGGAATGGAGTAAGGTGTTAGCACTGCAAAAGTAATCTATTTGAACATCTCTTGTTATGATAAGTAAACTGCACATCTGTGCAATAGTCTTCATTAGATCTCTGTTGCACCAGCCATTACATATGGGACAGTCACAAAAACTGAAGAAAAAATAGTGGAAAGGAGAAGGACCAGATTTCATGATGCCTTGAAGAACAGCTCTGGTTAAGCCTGATGTGGAAATGCAATCTAGCTTGTAATGTTTGGTAAAAGTATGAACTAAGTAGACGCTACTAGAACAGATGAAGAGTCATGGAAAGACCCAGACGTGGCAACTATTCTAGGAGAATGAACTTTGAAATTTTGAGGATGACTTTTGCCATGGCTGGGAAAAAAGAACTGAACGGAATGGGAAAGCCATTCAGAAGTTTGTTTAGATACTGGCTGCCCTTTCTTCTTCCCTTTGTAAGACAAAAACATAGGATAATTCCTGAAATTTTTAGTTCCAGCTACATAAAAACTCATTTGTCTCTGTACATCCAGGCAATGAAGAATCCTCCTTTGTTTTGGGGGTCAGGAGAGAAAGCTACAAGTTGGATAGACTGAAAAAGAAAATTCACAGACAACGTTATGCATACAAGGAAGGGTTGGTTCTGACACTCGCACGATCCTCAAGAGAGAAAAAAATGGTTCAAAAGACATATGGACTGTAATTCAGATACCTGTCTAGCAGATGTTAAACCTACCAGCAAGGCCATTCTTCTAAGTTAGAAGCTTTAGACAAAAGCTGACTGCATGCTGAGAGGGAGGTGGAGTTAAATTACTCCATAACAAAATTCAAGTCCCAAGAAGGAGCCACTCTTTTTCCTGGTAATCTGATATGAAATTCCTCCACCCCCTTAAAGTTTGATTAACGTATAAACAAGTTGAACTGGCTAAAAAGTGTACCTTTACTGAAGTGTACATAAAGCCAGAACTGAACAATTCACACAGTCAGTGAAGTACAAGGACACTTAAGAGTTTGGGCAGCACTAACCCAAGATGTGGACACCAAGGAACATATGATCTGTTTTCTCAGCAAGAGCTTGATGTGGAAGCAAGGTACACCACAATTAGGAGGGAATGCCTGCCAATAAATGGGCTTCAGTGTCCCTCATATATTGACTGTTAGACCAGGAATTCACCCTTGTTACTAATCATGCCCTCCCAAGGACTTCAACAAAAGAAAATGTGATATTCTCTAAGTGGACTCGAGCACAACTGTTCTACTTTAGGATCTAACATAACTCCAGTGGTCAAGACTGCAATGTCAATCTGTCGAGGGTTCACAGACCTTCCAATGGGCTTGAAGCCAACGAGTTCATGTTGGGGGGGGGGGGTCATCTGCAAAAGTGTGGTGGTTCTACTGGGTGAATGCCTAACAAATAACAGATGTAAAGAGAAAGTTTTTGTAAGCCAGGGCAAAGCTCAAGGTTGTGGAGCTCAGTCTGCAAGGGAGAAATACAGTTACTGTATGAAAAACTACACCTGGACAAAGAAAAAGGGACTGGTCTCCTTTAAACTGTGATACTAGCGGGCCAGACAATCGAAATTGGTTCAGTACCTATGCCATTTTCAAAGCCACTGAAAAAAAAAGATTTTTATGAAATGTGAGGCTGGAGCAGTCATGTCAGAGATGTAACTCCAGACTGACATTTGAGAGTGCCAGTGAAACTTCTGGTAATAAAGTTTTAAATAAATTAATCCAGTGAATTACTGGTAAAAGTTTGCGCTTCACTGTCAACCCTGGGTGAAAATGGAGTTTGTGCATCTACTGACAGAGCCTTTTGTGTGTGTGTGGGTGGGGGGGGGTTAAACAACTGCTTCACATAGGGTACATTTTAAGAAAACTGCCAGCAATGGAACTGAGCACATGAACTAGGTACTACCGTTAATGTCCTCTCCTCCATTTTGACACCAAAGAGAAATTATTTTACATTTGGATAAATAAGATTTCCCAGTAGCAGCTTTTCCTGCCTCCTTCAATACTTGTTGCATAGCCTCAGAAAAAAAGTACCTAAAAAGGATCAAAAGTTCCATCATCCATAATGTTACAGTGAGATAACGGATGATGGGATGAATCAGAGATCCCTTGTCCTTTGTGAGCAACTTCAATTTGTGGGAGACTTTTAGTAATTACCCCTGAAAAACTGCATGAGAAGGAAGAACCAATGTTATCTGGACCAAAAGGGGTCACCAGCAACATCCTTGGCAAATCCTTTCTGATCTTAAAAAGGAATTTGCAAATGAGAACAAAAATGTGGAAATGAATAAACAAACACCCCTGACCAGGAGACTGAAGAAACATACCCAACTAGGATAATGAGAGTGCACCTGTCTTCCAGGCCTCACTGCAAGGTGTCCTGAACAGAACAGTTTCAGCTGTCTGCTTAGACAGGAGGCAAACAGATCTTGCTGGAGAGACCCCCCACAGGTGGACTATCTGCAGAAGGAACTCACGATATAACATCCACTCACCAGAGTCTATCCTGGATCTGCTCAGAGTCTGCTACTGTGTTTCAATCTGATGGGATGCAAGTACCCAGGAGAAATGGCAATTGGAATCATTAGGATACATAAGGCCATGAAACCTAGACATTTTACAAATTTTCCTGCAGTGGACGCAATCTGAAAAAATAAACTGATTAAACTTCTTATTGTACATATGACTAGAGGGTATTCCAGAACTACTAATCAGTGAGTTGGAACAATGGATGATTTTTTTAGATTCAGAGTGAATCCGAGACTGCTGAAAAGATTCATGGTATGTAATGCTGTTAAGAGTCTTAACTAATTACAACTGATATCAGGCAATCGTCCAGATATGGGAAAATGAGTACGCCTTAAAACTTGCAATAAGCTGTAACTGAAGCAATGTATTTGGTGAAGACCCTTGGGGTGGTAGAAAGACCAGTGGGCAATGAAGTAAAACAATAATGTAATCCCAAGGCATAAAAAAGATCAGACATCCAAAATGACTGCACACTGATCGACAGATAAATTTCAGTTCCCCCAGTGTGAATAAAAACTGAGAAAAAGGAGTGCCACTGAAAATGCTATTTTGGTAAAATTCAGTTACTTTTTATAGGTACACTGCCCAGATGCTAGCAAAGAAGAAATTTGGAGGACCAGAAAGAAAATCAACCAGAAAAGGGGAAGATAAAATACTGGTCAAGAAGGATCCTGCAACTGTTCAGCAAAAAACAGTTTAAGCTTCAGATTTGGTTCATGAGATGGCTTCCAGTAATTTATAAAAATGTACTCAGAGGTGATTAACATAAATGAAACTCTGAAGCACTATATCAACTCAAATAAGAAAATTCTCGAAAAAAATAAAAGCTTTAACTTGAACTGATAAAACTGCAAAAATTAGAGGTTGCAATGAAAAGGCTGTCAGAGTACCAGGCTTCTCAAGACGACTTGTTTCTAAGTAGATTTAAAAGACAGCATGTGCACAAAAAAACTGAGATTTCCTGCTCTACCAGAGAAACTGGAAGAAACAAACCATTAACTTTATGAAAGCACAAACAAGCAACTGGACTTGTGTTCCACAGCATGATTTGTTAAGTGAAAGAGCATCTCGACTGTATGCTCCAAACCTGGCCATGAGAAAGCAGCTAAGACCTATATTAGTATACACACAATTATAACAGCAGAAATAAATGATCGTGACGAAACTGTAATAAAAACTCGAGACGGCATGTTTACTGGAGACAGCACCTTTGTGAAAAATAATTATTCATTGTACACCAGGTAGAAGAGAAGCAAATTTATCCCAGCAATCAGGGAATGTCAATATGTAGGTGTGATATTCAAGCTACTTCATCCAGCTGTCTTCAGAGATTTTTTCCTGGAGGACCAAAGACATTTTTTGATGCAGAACAGGCAAAGAAGGACACAAAAAGTTTATCCAACAAAATATGAAGCAGCAGGCATAAGGTGACTCTGCTTCTCATTCTTCTGACTATAAATCACACTGAGAATTTCCAGTGAAACACTGCCCAACGTTCCAAAGGAAAATGCATGAGACCCAGAAGAAAGCACAGAAACTGACTAGAAGAATCAGGAGTGTCATGGACATGAATCAGAGTTTAGTGTTGGGAGATGCAGATGATCAGGAAGACCAGCAAAACTGAAACTGTTCCTTCATAATCTTACATGTATTCACCAATCACATTTGTGAAATACAGCTTTGCAAGTATAAGTGGAAGAGTAAAGACTACACTTTTGTTGAGTTTAACACTTATGGGTAGACTGTACTAAGGCACTTACCTCACTTTAAGGTTTAGGAGGACAGTACAGTAAAATTTGTTTTCATTATTAGTGTTTTATACAAACATTTGATGATATAGTAAATCAGTTTTGTATAGTGTGCTTTCAGGGATTTTAAATGAGTGTATGGCAGGTGCCTTCAATGACTATTTTATGTCTTAAGGATATTAAGGTCAACAGTATTTCATTATCGACAGTTTAATCTGATGCCATATAATAGTTTGTAACTGTCACCCAGTTTTGCAGATATTAAATAAATATGGAAATATTTCATATTTAAATAATCACTAGCAAATTACAACCAACAACTCCAGTATAGTGTATTTTAATTGCACACTGACAACATATTTTTCTCTGTCCCACAAGGGCATTTTACTATATTACCCTCATTCACTGGTGTACCTAGCATATCGGACACCCAGTTCTGAAAATTTTAACACCCCTATGGAGAATTTTTTTCTAACACACCACACCCCCCTCTCCTCTTTGACAACTGTTTTCAATAATATTCACAAGATTAAACAAATAATAGCCAGAAAACAAAATGCTGAAATTTTCCTTTTATTGAACTAATTATTCCAGTAAAATGAATGAAAATAAAAGACTAGGGGAAAAATACATTAAGGTATTTTTGGGAAAAAAAAAGAAAGAAAAAGTAAACTTACACCTACAAACTGGACTGTTGCAGGTTAATAAAATCATTACATTTCGCCTTTTCAAGCCTTAATGTCTGCAAGTTGTCAATGAATTCATTAAAATTTATCTTCTTTGCAAATTCATTATCTAAATGCAATAAAGCTAATCTGTCTTCACTCAGTCACCTGAAGGGCACAATTTTAAATTTTGAAAAGTTACATGATACAACAGATATACAAATAGAAAAGGTGTTAAACATACGATACATTTAGAAGAGATTCATAAAAATCCCTTTCTCAACAAATTCCAGAAACTGCCATAGTGTCCATGTTTTTGTTTCTTCAAAATGGACTCTAGTACCTTTAGAATGTCTTTGCAGTTGAAAAATTTAAACTAAAATACTTTCACCAGAAAATTCATCACAAATTTCTATTACACTTGGTAAAAGTTTCTGAAATTATTGTTCTACAAAAAATCAAAGGAAAAGGCTAAATGACAAACACTGACATGATTTAAGTCATTGCTTTTGAACGAGTTTAAAGTTCTTGGTGAAACAATCAAGGCATCTGAGCAGTGCTCCTTTTGATATCTGCTGGCAGTGTAAGACATGCATATTTTGTTTCTTCTGGCATTCTTCTTTGGAATTTGATTCCTTTTTTCTATGCAGATGTCCATTTCCTTAAATTTTGCTGCTGCATACTTAATGGATTTCTCCAAAATTTCTAGGTGCTGTTCTTCAAAGAAAAAGTAAGCCTGGGTTAGATTGTTCAAGGCTGATACTGACCATTTGCAAGTATTTTTGTGTCTAATTAACCTCCTCTAAAACTTCATACAAAAAAAGTCAACTCAGAAAAGAAAAATCACACAGACAGCAAGATCTGTGCTGACCCTCATGTCCACATTTTTCTTTGGATCGCACAGCATTTCAAAGGTGGAGATTACCTTTTCAAACTTTGACTTTACTGCCCGCACAGCATCATAATGAGCATACCATCTTGTATGGAAAGTCTTTTCACTGTTATTCCTATGTTATGCAATACTTTTCCTCAATGAGGTGAAAATGAAAATAAATCAATTTTTTCTAAAATTCCAAAAACATCACACTGTGAAACACTTCCAAAAGAATGAACTCCACAGAAAGTCAAATAATGATTTGCACAAGGTATACATAAGGACTCTAGATTAATTTCTTAGATTTTTGCCTGAACACCACCATGGATACCGGCCACAGTTGCAGCAAAGTCATACCCTTGACCATGACAAAGGTCCATCACTATCCAATTGTTTCAAGATCTCTTCTGTGAGTTCAGCAGCAATCTTTCAAGAAATAGGAAAGAAGCCAAAGAATGACTCCTTTATTTTCACTTTACCATCTTCAATATGGATGTATCTGATCACTTCACACATTTGAAGTGTGTGTAAAACATCAGGAGTGCTCTCAAAAAGTATTCCAAAGTGTTTTACTTTTTTAATATCTGCCACTACTTTTTCTTTGACATGATTTCCCAGAAGGTTAAGGAATTCATTTTGAATTGTTGGAGACAAGTATGAAATCAATCTTCTTCCAGAAGGAATAGCATGTTTAATTTTTTTGCAAAATGTTCCTTGAAAATTGCTTCATATTTTAAGAGCAATTCCACAGACTCCAAAAAATGTCCTTTGTTTGTCGAAGACAAAAACATAATTTCGTCCATAAGGCAATGTAAAATGTCCTTCCTTTTTATCTTCTCCTTATCCATTTCCATCTGAAGAATTTTATCAATAGATTTTTTAGTGTGTCAATCCTATTGACAATGCCTTTCATTTTCTGAAGTAGAAGGATGTGGCACAGATTTCCTGTGTTCAGACACTTCAGGATACAATTTCCACCAGGTTTCAAGCCAGTAATAAAGCTGTATGTTCCAGCTTTTGTCTCACTATCTGTGAAAAGTCTGCAGCAAAATAAAACTGATACTGAGTAAACCATCCAAGTTTTTAACACTTTCTCCATTTGGTAAAGATTTATAAAACCGTGAAGTTGTCAAATATCGACTGCCTTCTTTCGTCTTTTCTCCTCATTACTGAAAAATAGAGAAAGATCCAGCTTTATTCTGAAAGGGGTCACTTCCCCTCTTAACCCGATTGACTCTCAAGTCATCCAAAAACAGAATTTGCCAAGTAGCGATATCAGAATAAATCAAAATATTCATAGCATTTTCAGTCTTGCTCTTTTTACTAGAGTGCCTTTCTTCTTTGTTATCATCTTATTCCTGTTGATGTTGGCATTTCCTCTCTCTTTCTCAGCATCAGATGTTTCATTTTTGTCTCTCAGCCTCGAGTCATCTGAAACTTGTGTGATTTCTAGTTCTGGTGCTTAGGAAGCACCAACTTATATTTCCTCAAGACTCTTGTTAACGATATGCGATGGTGAAGGCACCACATACTTCAAAACAGATCCAAACATTGCTTAATTGCCTCAGCTTCTGTTTTTTTTTTTTTTTATTTTCCTTTGCTGAGCTGAATGTGTTGATGTCATTTCATGTTTGCATGAGTGCCTCACTTCAAACTTCAACACCAAATTCAGAATTATGTTACACACATACACGCACATCCAGTTCAATCTGTCATAGTATAGCAACATTATTTTTTAAGATTCAAAACTACCACTACCCAGTCTTCATTTTCCATATAAGGAAAAAGTAATCAGACCTGTAGAATACAGACACAAGTAGGCAGGATCAGCTTTACTAAACCTAATCAGTCCCCATTCAGAAAGTTATAATGCAGAGCAGCAGACTGTGGTAGTAAGTAAAATCACTAGGGTCAGTCACTGAAAAACGGTCCCCCACCAGTCTGTCATTACAAAGCACTCAGGCAAATACAAACAGAATACCAAGTCTGCCAGGTCAAAAACACAAGCTTGACACTATACCTTTAGTCACTTTAAATCACAGTGTTGTAGCCATCATTTTAAAAACACTTTATGCAAATGAAATAATAGATTTGTACTGTAATATAATCACAACTCAAAGAGAGTTGTTCTCATCCCCTGCTCATCCCTTTTGCTCAACGTTTTCTAGAATTCATAAATTCAAACTCCTTTGATCAACTTATCCACACCTCCACCAGGGGCAGCAATATCCTAGACCTGGTCGTTACCAACACGGGTGATCGGTGTTCCACACCAGAGGTCAATTCCTCGTTGGTCAGAAAGTACAGTTTTGTACCTACCATAAATGTAGATGTCCGATAGGTATGCATCTGCAGTCATAACATATGGGTTGTCCTGCCTCAGGCAGCCCTTCGGTCGGCCGGATTCCAAAGTCTGGGTCTGGCCTCGGCTGATGTCGCACTTTCCCCGATGTCAGAGCTTTTGGGGTATAAAGGCATCAGCCGACACCATTTTCCCCAGTCTTTCTTGCCGCGCGGTGCCCGAAGCAGAAGCTGTTTGCAAGTGCCGGTCGGTCAGATCCAGAGATTTCAGCTACCGAAGACTTCGAAAAAAGCTACGTACCCCGTTGGGGACTCTTTCTTGCCTCAGCCGATGTCAGACAAAGTAAATAATTGTTTAACTTGTGGGATACAAATACCTCATAAGGATTTCCATTCTTACTGCCTTCCTTGCTTAGGCCCAGACCACGACGTATCAGCTTGTTTAGCCTGCGCCTCCTTCAACCGAAGGACTCTTAGATGTCGGTCGGAGTTTGCAGAAGAATTTTTTGGAACCGATTTTGCATATAAAATGCCGGAGACTCCGACTACGCATATGGCCAAAAAGCGCAAGGAAAAGGACCGACACTCGCGGCCTGCGGTTTCGGCTGAAACCACGGCTAGGCCTACCGCGAGTGTCTCGGTTTCGGCTGAAACCGAGTCCGCGGTTCTTATGACCGAAACCATACCTCCGACAGCCAAGGCCAGGGAGACCCCGGCTGAGTCGGCTTCAGAAATCCCTACCGAAGCTAGTGCTCAAGAATTGTCCGACACCATTCCTTTGGACATTTCTACACCTGCACGTGGGGCAGCTAGGCCCCCAGCTTCTATGTCTATTAAGGCCTTCTCCAGGGCTAAAGCTGCCAAACTTTCAAAAGCTTTGCCTGCCAAATCTACTTCACAGAGGCCTTCCTCAAGTTCTCAGATTCTCAGTCTTGCTGAGGACCTTATATCCTTAATTAGGGGTTCCCAACCTCACCCAGACAGGGCCTCCCAACCTCCACCAGACAAAAGGCCCAGGACTGATCCCTCTGAACCTCTCTCCTCTGATTACTCCACGGATGGATCTGATTTGTCAGACCATCAGGAAGGGGCCTACTCGCCCTATGAGGATTCAGATGCAGAAGATTCTATTCCTTCGGCCTCCCCACCTGAAGAATTTTCCTTTGGGGAGACTTTGCACTCCATGAGGGAGCACTTTCAATGGCAGGGTCAGGATTTTTCTGATTCTAGAAAAAGATTAAGGACCTTTTTGCATTTGCCCCAGCATAGGCCCTTAGCCATACCACCTGTTCTAACTGTAATTGATGATGTGTATAATGATGTCAGTACTGCACCTGATTCTCTTCTCCCGGCCCCTGCCAAACCTGAGAGATATTACAGGATTCTCACTTCCACCTGTATAAAGCCCATGCTGCAGACCCAGAAACTATTTCTCAGGGCCCAAAAGGGGTTGCAGCTACTACTGCCAAAAATCCCCTACCCTCTGAAAGAGAGTCTAGAGCATTAGAGAGATGGGGTAAAAAGGTTTATACATCTGCTACTCTTTCTGCCAGGGCATTAAACTGTCAATTCCATATGATACAGTACCAAGAATTTTTGTTAGATCAGCTGAATAAGAAGCTTTCTTCTCCTGAACCTTTAGACTGTAAATCCCTTCAGGATTTGGTCCACAACTCTCAGCAGGTCAGTAATCATTTCTTAAAATGTGGCTATGATGCACTGGAGGCTTCATTTAGATCAGCTATGACTGGGGCAGTAATTCGTAGGCATGCCTGGCTAAAAGAGCAATCCTTGCCAGACCATGTCAAGGCTAAACTCCTCGATGCTCCAATGGAGAAACAAAATTTATTTGGCTCCCCTGCACAGGAGATTCTAAAGAAAGTGGAAGAAAAGGCAAAATCTGTGCAAACAGTAAAGGAATTTCTGCAGGTCCAACCTCCGAGGTTCAGCAGAAACTGGCCTACAAAGAATTGGTCCTTTCCAGACAGCTCCAGAGCACAGAGGGGCAGGAATAGACGCCCTAGAGGCAGAGGTCAATCAAAGGGTGCCTACAGGGGCCGTCAGTGGCAGCCTGCCAACCAGAGGAGTAGTGCCACAGCTGCAACTACAACCACTACCACAGGACAGACACAATGACTTGACTCTGATTCCGCCTACCAGGGATCAACTGGAAGCTCCCTTGGGCGGAAAGCTGGCTTTATTCTCGAAAAACTGGCATCGCATTACAAAGGACACATGGACACTGCAAACAATAGACAAAGGATACAGGTTTCACTTCCACACTTTACCAAAAAGGAGCGGAATGCCAAACCTTCCACCAAACCAGAAGGCAGAGGCTTTAAGACAAACCAACAATTTACTTCAGATGAAAGCGATAGAAAGGGTACCATCTATGGAACAAGGCCAAGGATTTTACTCCAGACTATTCCTTGTACCAAGAAAAGAAAACCAATGGAGGCCTATTCTCGACTTGTACACACTGAACACATATCTCATTGTGCCAAAATTCAAAATGCTGACCCTACAGCAACTTCTTCCCATGTTGGGCAAGGAGTCTTGACTGGTGACTCTAGATCTCAAGGAGGCATACCTGCACGTCCCTATCCGACCAGATTGCAGAAGACACCTCAGATTTCTTGCAGGATCAGAGCATTATCAATTCTCAGCATTGCCCTTTGGCTTATCTTCTGCGCCCAGAGTATTCACGAAATGCCTGGCATCAGTAACTGCACATTGCAGACTTCAGGGAATTCAAATTTACCCATACCTGGATGACTGCCTAATACAAGCAGACAAGAAGACAAAATTGTTAAAGGACTTGGCCTATGTCATACACCTGCTACAGGCCTTGGGATACACAGTCAACATCCAAAAGTCAAGACTAGTGCCATCCCAAAGGATAACCTTTTTGGGTACGGATCTGGACACAATCACTCAGATGGCTTTTCTCACAGAAGAAAAACAAACACAACTTCCAGATTATTTCATGACTTTGACAAGACAAACTCAGCTTACTGCAAGGAAAGTCCTGCAGGCCCTGGGTTACATGGCATCCTGCATAATCTTGATCCCACATGCCAGGCTGCATATGAGGAAATTACAGTGGTACCTAAGGAATGTATGGTCTCAACACAGGCACAGTCTAGAAACCATGATACCAATCATTCCATGCCTTCAAAAGGAATTCCTGTGGTGGGCTCAGGCCTGCCAGTCCAACAGAGGGTTGCCTTTCAACAAACCAAAACCAAGGCAGACCATCACCACGGACGCCTCAGACCTAGGATGGGGAGCACACATGGAGGACAAATGTATCCAAGGCCTATGGCCTCAAGGACAGCTAAGCATGCACATAAACCAAAAGGAGATGCTGGCAGTGAAGCATGCAATCGAGGCATTCAAACCATTCCTCCAGCAAGGACATCTGTTAATAAGGACAGACAACACCACGGTCATGTGGTACATAAACAAACAGGGAGGCACACATTCCTACCCTCTATGCCGGATGGCAATGAATCTGTGGAACCTATGCCTGAATCTCAATATCCAGCTGCAGGCCAAATTCGTACCAGGAAAAGAGAATTCACTAGCAGACAGCTTAAGCAGAACTACCACGGATGCTCATGAATGGATGCTGCATCCAGACATCTTCAAACTCATAACAAAGAAATGGGGAATGCCAGAGATAGATCTGTTCGCCTCTCCACTCAACCACCAACTGAAGAAATTCTGCTCAAGGACATACCACCCACAAGCCTGGAGGGTGGACTCTCTCTCTTTCAGCTGGAATGCCCTAACAGTATATGCCTTTCCACCTCTCCCATTGATGTACAAGGTTCTACTGAAGATCAGGGAGGAACAGCCAAAGGTGATACTAATAGCTCCGGACTGGCCAAGACAACACTGGTATCCGCTACTGAGAAGCATGTCTCAGGCGAACTCATGGCCTCTACCCCTATGGCCTCTTCTTCTAATGCAGAACAATTTCAAGACCCTGCATTCAAACTTGAAAACATTGCAACTAACTGCCTGGAAAATTACTTAAAACCAAACCAAACTGTTTTATCTCAGAGGGTCAAGGACATTATCCTGGAGGCTCGCAGACCTTCCACAAGGAAGACATACTCAGCTAAATGGAAGAGATTCCTCATTTGGAGCACATCAAAGGGCACAGATGTCACGGTGGCAAACCTAGCACACATCCTAGAATACTTAGCAGAATTGTTCCACAATGGCCTGTCTTATTCTTCCATTAAGATTCATGCTTCAGCAATTTCATCAGAATACAACATGGATCCTCCTATCTTCTCTCACCCTCTTCTCAGGCAATTTTTGAGGGATCAAAAATGTTCAACCTCCAAGGAGACCCCCTCTACCTGCATGGGATCTCAATTTTGTGCTGGAAAAATTGACACTACCTCCTTTTGAACCAGCAGCATCAGCAGACCTACAGTTTTTATCTTGGAAAACTGCTTTCCTTCTGGCAATCACTTCAGCAAGAAGAGTATCCGAGTTACAGGCATTAATGGCAATGCAGCCTTTTCTTATTTTCCACCAGGATAGAGTGTCACTGAGAACCAATCCTACTTTCATGCCAAAGGTGGTATCCAGGGTATCCTTGAACCAAGCTATTCATTTGCCTACGTTCTTCCCTAACCCACAGAACAAAGGAGAAAAACTTTTGCACACCTTGGATATACAGAAACAACTACGCTACTATCTGGACAGAACTAAAACCAACAGAAAAACTGACCAACTTTTTGTAGCGTATGCAACTGGGGTGCAAGGAAGAGCAATTTCCAAACAGACAATTTCAAAATGGATAGGAAATTGCATTCGCTTTTGCTACTCTTTTCATGGAAAGACAGCTCCTGAAAATATCAGGCCTCATTCCACAAGGGCCACAGCCACCACTACAGCTTTCCTACGAGGGGTGGCTACCAAGGACATTTTAGAAGCTGCTACTTGGAGCTCCGTGCATACATTTGCCAAGCATTATAATCTACCTTTATACTCCAGATCCCGAGCAGGCTTTGCAACTGCAGTTCTGCAGGGGATCTTAACTACACCATCCTTTTCTTAGTACCTCCTCCCCCAGTTTGGCTATGGTATTCTACCCATATGTTATGACTGCAGATGCATCCTTGAAGGACATAGTACAGTTTTGTACCTACCATAAATGTAGATGTCCGATAGGTATGCATCTGCAGTCAGGATTACCCACCCTCCTTCCCCTCTGTGGTATTCCTAGGGTGCTTACCCCTCTTTCAGCTAGCTGGGGGAATCTATTATGGTGTATTTGTTTGTTTGTATATATATCTATCTATATATATATATATATATATATATATATATATATATATATATATATATATGTATATATATTTTGCTACTGTTTGGAACTTTTCAGCATTTATCCAAATTTAGCCTTCCTCGAGGGCACCTGGCATCTGGGGCAAGAAACATTGAGGAAAATGGCGTCGGCTGATGCCTTTATACCCCAGAAGCTCTGACGTCGGGGAAAGTGCGACATCAGCCGAGGCCAGACCCAGACTTTGGAATCCGGCCGACCGAAGGGCTGCCTGAGGCAGGACAACCCATATGTTATGACTGCAGATGCATACCTATCGGACATCTACATTTATGGTAGGTACAAAACTGTACTTTCTGACCAACGAGGAATTGACCTCTGGTGTGGAACACCGATCACCTGTGTTGGTAACGACCAGGTCTAGGATATTGCTGCCCCTGGTGGAGGTGTGGATAAGTTGATCAAAGGCGTTTGAATTTATGAATTCTAGAAAACGTTGAGCAAAAGGGATGAGCAGGGGATGAGAACAACTCTCTTTGAGTTGTGATTATATTACAGTACAAATCTATTATTTCATTTGCATAAAGTGTTTTTAAAATGATGGCTACAACACTGTGATTTAAAGTGACTAAAGGTATAGTGTCAAGCTTGTGTTTTTGACCTGGCAGACTTGGTATTCTGTTTGTATTTGCCTGAGTGCTTTGTAATGACAGACTGGTGGGGGACCGTTTTTCAGTGACTCACCCTAGTGATTTTACTTACTACCACAGTCTGCTGCTCTGCATTATAACTTTCTGAATGGGGACTGATTAGGTTTAGTAAAGCTGATCCTGCCTACTTGTGTCTGTATTCTACAGGTCTGATTACTTTTTCCTTATATGGAAAATGAAGACTGGGTAGTGGTAATTTTGAATCTTAAAAAATAATGTTGCTATACTATGACAGATTGAACTGGATGTGCGTGTATGTGTGTAACATAATTCTGAATTTGGTGTAGAAGTTTGAAGTGAGGCACTCATGCAAACATGAAATGACATCAACACATTCAGCTCAGCAAAGGAAAATAAAAAAAAAAAAAACAGAAGCTGAGGCAATTAAGCAATGTTTGGATCTGTTTTGAAGTATGTGGTGCCTTCACCATCGCATATCGTTAACAAGAGTCTTGAGGAAATGTAAGCTGGTGCTTCCTAAGCACCAGAACTAGAAATCACACAAGTTTCAGATGACTCAAGGCTGAGAGACAAAAATGAAACATCTGATGCTGAGAAAGAGAGAGGAAATGCCAACATCAACAGGAATAAGATGATAACAAAGAAGAAAGGCACTCTAGTAAAGAGCAAGACTGAAAATGCTATGAATATTTTGATTTATTCTGATATCGCTACTTGGCAAATTCTGTTTTTGGATGACTTGAGAGTCAATCGGGTTAAGAGGGGAAGTGACCCCTTTCAGAATAAAGCTGGATCTTTCTCTATTTTTCAGTAATGAGGAGAAAAGACGAAAGAAGGCAGTCGATATTTGACAACTTCACGGTTTTATAAATCTTTACCAAATGGAGAAAGTGTTAAAAACTTGGATGGTTTACTCAGTATCAGTTTTATTTTGCTGCAGACTTTTCACAGATAGTGAGACAAAAGCTTTGATAATCACATCGCCACAGTAGTCAGGAAATCCTTCTATGTGGCACACCTCATCACAAAATGTTTCTCATCCAGGAAAAAAAGAGGTCATTGTTCCCCTCTACTCGTCACTAATTAGACCTATTATAGAGTACAACGCCCCCTTTGGTATGTACCTCACAAAACATCTACAACAACTGGAAAGGTTGCAGAAATAACCGGCCTCAAACAGATGCCCTATGCAGACTGTCTCAAAAAACTCCAGCTTTACTCCGTTGCATATCGCCTACTCAGAGGCGATCTCTGCCTAACATACAAAGCTATGTCAAACCCGGAGCTGATGGACATGTTCCACTTAAAGAAATCCCAATCCCTCCGAGCTACATGCTCTAAGGACCTAAACCTCGTCACCACAATAAACAGTACAGTTATGTACACCTACCATAAATGTAGATGTTCGAGTGTATTCACTGTTGCAGTCATTACATTTGGGTAATCTGCTGGCAGGTTGCCCTCAGTCGGCCTGAATAACAAAGTCTTGGGTCTGCGTCGGTTGCAGCCGACACCATTTTAATCAGTTTTTCTTGCCCCTGATATCAGGTGCCCCCCCAAATGGGGAGCAAAAAAAAAAAAAAAAAATATATATATATATATATATATATATATATATATATATATATATATATATATATACATACACATATATATATATATACATACACATATATATACACATATACATACACACAGCTATATATATATATATATATATATACATATATACATATATATATATATACACACGTATAAATATATATATATATATATATATATATATATATATATATATATTTATATATACGTATACATATTTATATATATATATATATATATATATATATATATATATATATATATATATATATATATATATATATATATATATATATATATATATATATATATATATATATATATATATATATATATAAACAGTAATATATGAAAATGCACCTTTGCAACTTAAACTTTACCTTCATCTCAAAGCAAATACACCACAAGGGCTATAGTGAAGGAAAGAGAAGTTATAGAACAGGGGGGATGGTGGATGGGTAACCCAGACTGCAACAGTGAATACACTCGAACATCTACATTTATGGTAAGTGTACACAACTGAACTATGTTCTTCGTGTTTCACTGTTGCAGTCATTACATTTGGATAGAATCCCAAAGCTATGGATGGGAGGATGGAGCTAGATAGCATTAGGAGTGGCTATAAGGCCCTGCAGAACTGCAGTGGCAAAGCCTTCCCTGGATTTAGAGAAGAGCGGCAAATGATAATCCTTTGTGAAGTAATGAACTGAGCTCCAAGTAGCAGCTTCTAGAATGTTTTTGGTTGGAACTCCTGTGAGAAAGGCTGCTGAGGTAGAGGCAGCTCTGGTGGAATGTGACCTGATTCCCTTGGGTACAGGTTTACCATGATGCAAGTAGCAGAAACGAATGCAGTGAATTATCCACTTAGAAACAGTCTGCTTTGATATAGCCTTCCCCTCTGACCCTGAAGCAAATGCCACCAGTAGCTGCTCAGACTTTCTTAGAGATTTGGTCCTGTTATAGTATAATCTTAGTTGTCTGTGTACGTCCAACAAATGCAGAATCCGCTCCCCCTTGTTCTGCAGATTTGGGTAAAATATGGGCAGGTAAATAGTTTGGTTAAGAGCCACGCTGGATACCACCTTAGGCATAAAGGAAGGATTGGTCCTGAGCGACACCCTGTCCGGGTAAAAATGTAATAAAAGGCTCCACAACCATGAGAGCCTGTAGTTCTGAAACCCTTCTTGCTGAAGTGATTGCCAAAAGGAAAGCTGTTTTCCAAGATAAAAACTTTATATCCGCAGTTGCTGCTGGTTCAAAAGGGGGCAGGGTGAGTTTTTCCAGCACAAAATTGAGGTCCCATGCAGGAGTTGGTGATCTTCTGGGAGGCCTTAAGTTTTTGGCCCCTCTAAAATACTGTTTTAGCAGAGGATGAGAAAAGATGGGAGGCTCTGTGTTGTAATGAGCTGAGATGGCAGAGGCATGGATTTTTATTGAAGAGAAGGATAGGCCCTTGTCAAGCATCTCAGTCAAGTACTGTAAAATCTGACGGATATTTGGTTTTGCTGTGTCCGTTCCTTCTGCTTGGTTCCAAGCACAGAATCTCTTCCATTTATCAGCATAAGATTTTCTAGTACTAGGCCTTCTGGCTTCCAAAATGACATCCATAACAGATTTACTGAGAGGTGGTGTTTGAATAATTGCATGATCAGCCATGCTGTAAGGTTCAGAGTTTGGAGCGGAGTGTGCAGAATTTGATTGTTCTGCTGAAACAATAGAGGAGGTATTTGAGGCAAGTTCCAAGGAGGGAGTTGAGACATATTCCTTAAAAATAGGTACCAGTGCTGGCGAGGTCAGTCCGGAGCAATTAGGATCATTTTTTTGTGTTTTCTGTCTGACCTTTAGTAAGACCTTGGAGAGAAGAGGCAGAGGGGGAAAGGCATAGACTGATAGGTTTTTCCAACTGAAGGATAGGGCATCCACTTTCCATGCTTGTCTGTGATAAGTCTTTGTGAAGAATTTGTCCAGTTGATAATTTTGGGGAGAGGCAAATAAATCTATGACTGGGTTCCCCCATTTCTGTGTTACCATGCTGAATACTTGTGGATCCAGTTTCCACTTGTGCGGGTCCATAAGATTTCTGCTTAGGTTGTCTGCCAGAGTATTTTGTTTTCCTGGCAGGAATTGAGCTTGAAGATGTACTTGGTAAGTCAAGGCTGTGCTCCACAATGCCATGGCTAGTCTGCAAAGGGGTTTACCTAGGTTTCGTCTTTAATTCGACTTCATCAGAACACAATTGAATGCAAGACAAACAGCACCTTTAAATACACACCTACAAATGACTTCATCAATTACATGAAAATTATTTAAAAGGCCAGCATACAAAATTAAAACACAAATTTCAAAGAATAATGACTTCAAATGAAATGTGTGATATATGTGTGTGAAAATTAAATAAAAATAAGAATAGAATTAAAATACAAACGGGTGAAATAAAAATTCACCCTAAAATATGTCTCAATTTCAAAATGGGCATAAGACTAATACAGTCGTTAATGCCTGGCTGTTGCAAGGCATTTAGTCTCAACTGCCATTTCATTTCAGCTATGTCTAAATGCACATCCAATGTCTTTCCAAATCTATCTATAATAATTTGCTGGATGACACTAAACTTAAAGCAATGCCCACTATTGGTATCAATGTGCCTAAAAAGCGCATTTGATTTTTTCCGCAGTCTAATGTCTGACTGGTGCTCAATAATCCGCTCCCTTAATGCCCTACAGGTCTTCCCTATGTAAAAAGCCGGACATTGCTTACATAGGGCCACATAAACAACGCTCGTACTATAACAATCAAAATGACCCGCTAGTTTGACCATAACACCAGCTACCTTGAAGTCCGCACCAGTCACATTTATCAAATGGCAAACACTACACCTGCCACACCTGAAGTTGCCCCTACTCCTGTGTGTGTCCTCAAAAGTGTCATTCCTTTCCAATAATTGCTTGAATGACGGACCTTTCCTATAAACACATTTCGGGGGTCTTCCTAACTTGCCACTAACTGATTGATCCAAATTCAACAACTTCCAATTATTAATAACAATGTCAACTATAAAAGGAGCATCAAAGGAATAAGTTGTAATAAAAAATAAAGGATGGTCATTAGTAATCCTTGAACTGGATGCTTCACATTCCAAATCAATGTCACCATTAGCCACACCAATTGTAACACCACGCTCATTATCACTGTCAAGTTTCCCTTTTAAAAGGGGCCAATACACACCATTTGCCCTCTTTAGTTTGACTTCATCAGCAATGCAATTACACAATGACTCTGGATAACCACGTCTAATGAACATTAGCTTAATAAACTCAATTTCATTAAAAAATTCCACGTCCAAACTAGTCATTCTTGCTGCCCTGACCATCTGGCCCTTAACAATTGCCTTCTTTTGATGGTCAGGGTGACAGCTGGAATAACTCAAATAAGAATTGGAAAACGTAGGTTTCCTATGGATAGTGGATGTCAAATCAAAAACACCTGGACGAATAATTAAATGAACGTCCAAGTAATCAATTTCAATGTTACTCATATTATGAGTGAAATTTAAAAATTCAACAGAGTTGTTAACGTAATCCATAAATTCAGTAATCTTGTTAAACCCACCCTCCCAAACAATAAACAAATCGTCCAGGAAATGGGTGTAAAAACTAATGTGGGGCATAAAGGCACTAGAAAAAAGAAATTCTTGCTCCCAGTATGCCATAACATAATTGGCATACACGAGAGCATATGCCGCACCCATCGCAACACCCGTTTTTTGCTTGTAATAAATTTCTTCAAACTGAATGAAATTGTTGGTGAGAACAATTTCCATTAAACCCACCAACAAATTGATTCTGTCTTGATCAAACAAGTGTGTTTTCAACAATTGAGCTTCCAACCATTCTAAACCCGTAACAGTGGGAATGACCGAAAACAAATTTACCACATCAACTGTCAACAAAATAGAATCACTATTTAAACGCACGCTTTTCAACCTTTCCAAAAATGTCCATGAATCTTTGGTGATATAATCAAACACCTTCAAACCCTTTGTAGCTCAAAATCAAGAAACTTACTTATAAAGCAGGTTTTACTACGCTTTCCGTCCACAATTGGTCTAAATGCCAAATTGTCCAAACCTTTGTGGATCTTAGGTATTCCAAAAATCCCACTAACTAAAGGGTGTTCATTAACCAAATACCTGTACTCAAATTCATTAATCTGACCCTGCCAAAGTAAGTCCTCAATATATAACCCAACCTTACCATGAGCAATGTTCAGTTCATTCAAACTCATCTCCTCATAAGTATCCGTTGCCAACATAGCCACCATACTACTGACATAATCATTCCTATCTATAACAACTAAACCATTACCCTTGTCAGGTTTCATGAACCTTACAGATCTATCACTCACCAAATCTTCCAACAACCCATGCTCATCAAGGGTCAAATTGTCCATCAAATCAAAAACACGTTTGTAATGCGGACTCCTTGCCTGCCTGTAATGGTCCCTAATATCAAACTCACACATTCTTTCATATGTGCCAGTGACAGTATTAGGTGGGGGCATATACTTACTTGGCTTTTTCAGGACCAACCCAGTTTCACTTCTATTCTCACCTTCAAATGATAACCTCAAATTCATTTTCCTAACTAACATTCTTAGGTCAATTAGGGTATCAGTCAAGTTACCCCGAATTAAGGGGACGAAAGTTAGCCCTTTTGCTAACAACTCAACATGCCTTTCACTGATAACTTTACTAGAATAGTTATATATTTTAAAGTCATCAAATGTGTTAACTAAAATGGTAGGATTACTAAGCCCCCAAATCTTCTCAGTTGAAGCCCCACCATCAACCACACATATTAAATCCTCAATGTTACAATCAAAACTATAATCAATCACACTGGCAGAGGCCCCTTCACCCGAATCTTGCTCATGAGAAAATGTAGTATCAGCCACTGAATGTGCAAGAATCGAACTGTTTGTAGGTGGAATTGAATATAAACTAACATCATGAAAAGAAGCAGAACAAACCTCAACAGTATCGTTACTATTATTAGCTAAAGAATTACTAACAAAAATGTTGGAAATACAAGAACCATTCAAATTTGGGGGTTGCTCTGCATTGACACAAACCACAGATGTATCGTCTGCATCAACATTTATACAAGTTGAATTTAGACCATCAAACATCTCCGTTTCAAAATCCCCCCCCATAGCATTTTCATCAAATGATGAAATTTTGCGACCACACCTGGCATTAGAAGTTTTCCCATCCGAGTGCGCGCACCCAGTCACGCACTCGTATATGTAGTCCAGGTTAGGCGTGAGCTCAACTTTACAGTCAACAGCGTAATTCTCGCCACATATGCCCGTGACTTCAATACCACTCTGCAATACATTAACATTCTGCGAAAATGGTATCGCAGAATTCAAAAACATGACATTGGCAACATTAGTTGGCTGCAAAACATCATCCAAAACTGAATTAGAAAAGGCTGCCCCAACATTGCGCTCACAAACATTAGCACCAGCATATGAGGGTAAACACTGCACAAACTCTGCTGTTAAAGAGTTGTTACTCGTAGCACCCCCAACCTTTGAATACTTAAGGCTAGCGCCAGCAATCCGTTCAGCAAAACACATAATGTCACTATTAAATGCCAAGTCCTTGCACGCCACACCAGCTACCGTATTAGGCGAACATCCATTCAACAAGCCAAAGTTAATGTTGGAGCCCTGTGTGGAAAGCGCTACATCTTTTTGGATAATTCACAACCCAGGGTGCCCACTATATTTGGTGTACCCAAGGTACATAAGGATGTACGGGATCCTCCTATGAGGCCTATAGTGGCAGCACAAGGGTCCAAAATTTCACCGCTTTCTAAATATTTGGATTACAAGCTTAAAAGTCTTTGGCCTAAAACCAGCCATTTGCTTAAGGACTCCTGGGAATTCCTTAGACAAATTACCCCAGAGCTATGGAGTCCTACTTTGAGGTTTTTGACAATAGACATAGTGGATCTTTTCTCAGTAATACCCCATGAAACAGGCTTGTTATGGCTGGAGGAGGCCTTAGCATCTAACCCTACATCCAGCAATAATGACAACTTTGTCATTTTGCAGCTTATGGAACTAGTCCTGTATAATAATTTCATCTATTTTTCAGGAGAGTTCTACAAACAAATATCAGGAGTGGCCATGGGAGCAAATTGTGCTCCAACATATGCAGACATAATACTGTCTATTTGGGAAAACAAATTTGTGTTTAACAGCCCTTTCAGTACTCACTGGGTAGCGTGCTACAGGTTCCTGGATGATATCTGTATTTTTGGACAGGACCAGATAGTCTCATTACAGATTTTATGGAATATTTGACTAATACTACAAATTTCCTTACATTTACATACAAAGTCACTGTGGACAGGGTGGAATATTTGGATGTACTGCTTAGTATTGACCATGACCACCAGTTTAAATCAAAAGTATATAGAAAGCCTACGTTCTCCAACAGTTATATACATTATGGTAGTTCACATCCTACATATCAGAAGAAGGATCGTTAAGGGCCAATTTGTCAGAATCTCCAGAATGACATCTAATGAACAGGACTTTCTGGACGAGTGTGAAAATTTGAGTACTCTATTTCAAGATAGAGGCTATCCCAGGGACTTTGTATGTAATATTTGTGAACAAGTAAAAAATGAAAGAGAAGATAGGTTTCGACCCATATTGGGTCTAGGACATGGGGAAAACACTACTATTCAAACAACATCCCATTCAGAATATACCAAGGCATTTATTACTCAATACAGTTCCAATTCTGGCAAAATCAGAGACATTATTAGTAGGGAATGGGAAACCTTTTCTCAGGTCACTGACCTAACTAGGTTGCATGGTAAGGAAATAAAGTCAGTTTTCCGTAAAGGAAATAACATCAAAAGTATTTTGGAGAAGGGACCTTTTCGACAATTTTCCTTCAGATCACGCAAGGGTACTTTCAAATGCGGATCTTGTGTACAATGTTCGTACATTGCCAATGTTGAAGAAGTTTTTTTAGCAGCCAAAAACAAAACACTTAAAGCAAAAGCCTATTATAATTGTAATAGCCAAAGAGTGGTGTATTTGGCCATGTGTACCTCATGCCCAGCATACTACGTGGGAAAGACCGAGCGCTCTCTTAAACGTAGAATTTATGAACACACATATGAAATGCTAAAAGGACACCACACAAACGCTTTATTCAAACACATACAATCATGCTCTAAAGCCAAATTTTCATTTTTTGTGTTGGATAGTGTTCAACAGGATTCTAGGGGCGGGCCGTGGCAGACTATACTTGAGCAGAGGGAGACCACCTGGCAAATAAAACTGGAAGCTAACAAGGAACCTGGGCTTAATGAATATATATCCATCAAACCTATATTAAAGCTTAAAGCTATTAATATATAGGTAGTGAGGGATTTTTATGTTCACAGGTTTTGAAATATCTGCTTAAAAAAATTTTTTTAGACATGCCTATACATCAAACATTCTATATGCATTCGCACACAGTCAGAGTATTCAACAAATGAATTTTAATATATACAGTTTTTTATTTATATGTGCATTTGATTTTAACAAATATGTGTTTTTGATATGTTTCTTTAAGAGTTTATTGTTTTAACAGGTATTTCTAATTGATACCAATATATAAAGAGCCATTAACTAGTCATGTTGTCTGATGAAGTTACTTTTAGTAATGAAAACGAGTGTCATTGTGATTTACAGCGTTAACTGACTACATTAAACCTGAGTTTTATCCGTACGTCTTTTTGGATATTTATTGGCGTCTGTTTTGCCCGGTGTTGGTTTGGTTTTCTGGTTTTGTGTTGCCAACATTTGCTTCTGTTTGGTATTGGTTTTGGTCATTATGGAAGCTTCGGGTGAAAACACACTTGCCGATATCCAGGAATCAAGTCTACGTACTGAGGTCGGAGAAATCCGTAAGTTGACCGGTCAGCTCAGTCAACTTCTTGAAATCCTTTTGCCTTTAGGACAAGGCATACAACAGCTTTTAGTACAACCAGGTCGGGTTTCTAACAACGAAACCGAACATTCTTCCAGTCTACCTCCCATTCATTCGGGACATGCTTTGCCTTCTTCCAACAGTAGAGGTCGCCCTCCTACGGCCACGGACTTCCAAAACACTCCACGTATTCTACAGGGAAGTAGTGAGAGTTTACGGCATGCTGACGAATCTACCGGACGCACTACCATACCACCCTCTTCCTTTCAGGATTGGTATCAGGACATTCCGAGCTTCGAGCACCAAAGAAGGGCTAGCAGTAGGACTGACAACAGCCTATGTTTTCGAGAGTCGATGGCTGCATTAGAGACTTCATTGTACAGGTACCGTAGCTTGAAACTTGACAATTTGTACCTCAATGAATGCCTCAACAAAAATATTGTTCCTAAGGGCCTACGGGTCTTCAAATATCCTAGCAATGTGTTGGCTGGCAGTGATTTTCACTCGGACTTGGTTTTAGCTTTTGACAAATGTGGTTTGGACATTGTGCGAGCTATAGTTAAGAAAAATGATTCTGAAATAGCGATGTTGGACAAAGATATTATTAAATACAATGATGCTGTTACTTCTGACCTCATGTTTCATGTGGAAGTTGAATATCTAAAATATTATCAAATTAGGAAGGAAATTGACAATAAATGTGCTGTTATTTTACAGAGAAAACACAAGAAGTTGTTAAGAGACATGAGGGAATATGAGGAAGGGTGTCCTTACCCCATACCTTATTCCAGTATTGATAGAAGACAGACTAACCTACAGCCTGTGAATTATAGTGAGGATATTTCCTACAACAATGAACAGGAAATAGGTCATATGCAGGGAACTGAACCCCTACCCAGGAGGTCTGAAAGAATTAGAAATCAGCGTAAAACACATACAGAACAGTCTTTTTCCCCCCAGGGCCACCCACGCAGGGAGACATTCAGGAACAGGGGGAATCAACATCTGACTCAGGCCCAGTTTTGGGAATAGACAGTACTGAATCTGGTTCCACTTCTGACTATAACAGTTTCATAGATCCTATATGTAGGAAGGGTGGATATACTATTTACAACTACAGTTCTTTAAGTATACATGATACTTATTTTGAACTTTTTACCAAAGGTTTCAAATATGTACCGTCTACAAGCAGTAGTATTACCCAAGTTATCATTGATCTCAAACTTTTTATTAGGAAAGTTAATCTTGAGTATTTAATGGGCAATAATAATGGTTCTTTACCAGCAGAACCTCACAGAAGTAGTATGTATAATCCCCCTTTACATCCCCAACTCAGAAATCTTGAGAATAGGATAGAACAACAGGTCAGGCGTCACTGCGAAAGGGCTAGACATATCCCTAATCTCACAGTCTCTGAGAGTACTTTGTTGCATGATTTACAACAGGATGCAAATGTCAGGGTCATGGAACCTGACAAAGGGGGTGGAACGGTCATTATGGATCAGGTTATCTATGAGGGTAAAATGAATACCATTTTAAAGAATGAGGCCAGGTACTGTCCAGTTTCACTCAATGAAATTAATATAGCCCATCAGAGGATAGACTTGGCCATAAAGGACCTTTTGGACCAAGAAGCCATTGACTATAGTACTTACATCTTTTTGGATAATTCACAACCCAGGGTGCCCACTATATTTGGTGTACCCAAGGTACACAAGGATGTACGGGATCCTCCTATGAGGCCTATAGTGGCAGCACAAGGGTCCAAAATTTCACCGCTTTCTAAATATTTGGATTACAAGCTTAAAAGTCTTTGGCCTAAAACCAGCCATATGCTTAAGGACTCCTGGGAATTCCTTAGACAAATTACCCCAGAGCTATGGAGTCCTACTTTGAGGTTTTTGACAATAGACATAGTGGATCTTTTCTCAGTAATACCCCATGAAACAGGCTTGTTATGGCTGGAGGAGGCCTTAGCATCTAACCCTACATCCAGCAATAATGACAACTTTGTCATTTTGCAGCTTATGGAACTAGTCCTGTATAATAATTTCATCTATTTTTCAGGAGAGTTTTACAAACAAATATCAGGAGTGGCCATGGGAGCAAATTGTGCTCCAACATATGCAGACATAATACTGTCTATTTGGGAAAACAAATTTGTGTTTAACAGCCCTTTCAGTACTCACTGGGTAGCGTACTACAGGTTCCTGGATGATATCTGTATTTTTTGGACAGGACCAGATAGTCTCATTACAGATTTTATGGAATATTTGACTAATACTACAAATTTCCTTACATTTACATACAAAGTCACTGTGGACAGGGTGGAATATTTGGATGTACTGCTTAGCATTGACCATGACCACCAGTTTAAATCAAAAGTATATAGAAAGCCTACGTTCTCCAACAGTTATATACATTATGGTAGTTCACATCCTACATATCAGAAGAAGGGGATCGTTAAGGGCCAATTTGTCAGAATCTCCAGAATGACATCTAATGAACAGGACTTTCTGGATGAGTGTGAAAATTTGAGTATTCTATTCCAAGATAGAGGCTATCCCAAGGACTTTGTATGTAATATTTGTGAACAAGTAAAAAATGAAAGAGAAGATAGGTTTCGACCCATATTGGGTCTAGGACATGGGGAAAACACTACTATTCAAACAACATCCCATTCAGAATATACCAAGGCATTTATTACTCAATACAGTTCCAATTCTGGCAAAATCAGAGACATTATCAGTAGGGAATGGGAAACTTTTTCTCAGGTCACTGACCTAACTAGGTTGCATGGTAAGGAAATAAAGTCAGTTTTCCGTAAAGGAAATAACATCAAAAGTATTTTGGAGAAGGGACCTTTTCGACAATTTTCCTTCAGATCACGCAAGGGTACTTTTAAATGCGGATCTTGTGTACAATGTTCGTACATTGCCAATGTTGAAGAAGTTTTTTAGCAGCCAAAACAAAACACTTAAAGCAAAGCCTATTATAATTGTAACAGCCAAAGAGTGGTGTATTTGGCCATGTGTACCTCATGCCCAGCATACTACGTGGGAAAGACCGAGCGCTCTCTTAAACGTAGAATTTATGAACACACATATGAAATGCAAAAAGGACACCACACAAATGCTTTATACAAACACATACAATCATGTTCTAAAGCCAAATTTTCATTTTTTGTGTTGGATAGTGTTCAACAGGATTCTAGGGGCGGGCCGTGGCAGACTATACTTGAGCAGAGGGAGACCACCTGGCAAATAAAACTGGAAGCTAACAAGGAACCTGGGCTTAATGAATATATATCCATCAAACCTATACTAAAGCTTAAAGCTATTAATATATAGGTAGTGAGGGATTTTTATGTTCACAGGTTTTTAAATATCTGCTTAAAAGACTTTTTAGACATGCATATACATCAAAATATTCTATATGCATTCGCACACAGTCAGAGTATTCAACAAATGAATTTTAATATATACAGTTTTTTATTTATATGTGCATTTGATTTTAACAAATATGTGTTTTTGATATGTTTCTTTAAGAGTTTATTGTTTTAACAGGTATTTCTAATTGATACCAATATATAAAGAGCCATTAACTAGTCATGTTGTCTGATGAAGTTACTTTTAGTAATGAAAACGAGTGTCATTGTGATTTACAGCGTTAACTGACTACATTAAACCTGAGTTTTATCCGTACGTCTTTTTGGATATTTATTGGCGTCTGTTTTGCCCGGTGTTGGTTTGGTTTTCTGGTTTTGTGTTGCCAACATTTGCTTCTGTTTGGTATTGATGTTAGAAGCCTTTTTACAAACGCCAGATGTTGAAGAAGAATGTCCTTGTTCTTTGCTTGAATGAGACAGTCATCCAAGTAAGGATAAATTTGTTTGCTTCTTTGTCTGCAAAATGCAATTACTGGTGCCAGGCACTTTGTAAAGACGATGGGCGCAGTAGATAAGGCAAAGGGCAGTGTAGAGAATTGGTAGTGCATAAAACCTGCCTTGAAGCAAATGTATTTTCTGAACAATTCCCTTATTGGGATATGCAGGTATGCTTCTTTTAAGTCTAGAGTCACAAACCAAACGTTCTTGCCCAGCATAGGCAGTAGCTGTTGCAAAGTCAGCATTTTGAATTTTGGAATGTCCAGGAACGTGTTCAAAATCGATAAGTCCAGTATTGGATGCCAGGCATTGTCTTTTCTGGGTACCAGGAACAGTCTTGAATAAAAACCTTGTCCTTTTTCCTGTTCTGGTACTGGTTGAACAGCCCCCATATCCATGAGGGACATAACTTGTTTCTGAGCCTCTGCCCAATGATTTTGTGGCAGATCTGGCCAACCGTTTGGAATTGGCAGAGTATGGAAATGAAATCTGTATCCCTGGGATACTATGTTTAATACCCACTTGTCTTGGGTAATTAACTGCCAATTTTGAGCATGAAGTGCAAATTTTCCCCCCAAGGGGGCTGCCAAAAGATAAGTGCTTGGTGGGCAGAGGGAAGTCATTGAGACTGCTTACTGTAGGGTTGTGCTTTGTTTCCTCCAGATTTGGAGGTGGAGGCACCCCATTGCTTTGACCTGTAAGAACCCTGTGATTGGTATCTAGAGCCTTTTGAGCGCCTGGATTTGTCTTGAGAGGCTCTGTTAGACACAGGAAAGGACCAATTTTTAGTAGGCCAGTGCCTACTGAATCTGGGTGGTTGCACTTGTAAGAAATCTTTTACAGTTTGCATAGATTTAGCTTTGTCTTCCATTTCCACAAGGAAGGGACTTCTAAATTCTAAAATACCATCTTGGATAATGGAAAGTACCCACTAATCTGTAGTTCTCTCTTGCAGACAGGAAAGGACAGAGTCAACCTGAGGAAAAGAGGAATCTGGTCGAGAGACACAAGTGTTTGAATGTCAAATGGAAGCAGATTTGTCAGGGAAGGAAGGCTTTTAAGCCTTAGAACCCCGAGAAGGCTTTTTTTTGTTTTTTTTTTTTTTTTTTTTTTTAACAAGAAAGCCTGCGTGTATTGTTCCCACAATTTCCATTTTCTTCATGCAATTTGTTCCTACCCTTTCCTAAAGATCCCATTTCCCGTTGTTTTCTGTCTGTTACTATATTCACTACTTCTAATACAGTTGGGTTTAGACTTTGGATTTCCATCTCCTAGTAATTGTTTTTTGTTTTGCAGCCATCATAATTAGACTCAAGGCCTATGTTTAGGCAATTCAGATGCTGTTATCATAGCTCAAAAAAATTTCCTTAGGCATGCCAATTTGCTCACCTAGTATTCCTGACAGAGTAGTCTGTGGGAAATTTTTTAAGTCTGCTAAATCATTATGGTCCCAGAAAATATGTTCCCCAGTTACCTCATTCTTCCCCATCACACCTCCAACACTTGCTAGAGGAACAATTCTTTGGAGTTTTCTTAGGACATAAAAATACCTATGTAAACACTTTCAAGCAAGGATCCTAAATCTTTTAGACTTAGTTGTATATTTGGGAAACATACATATATCCCACCATTGTTTCTTTGGGAAGTGCTTATCCAGTCTCTCTTGCCAATCCTTTCTAACCATCCTCTGTTTGATTTCAGCTATCATGCAATATTTGATATGCTCCATTAATTATTCCTTTTTAACAACAGTAACTTCTGTTCAAGATTCAACTAAAAACTCTACCAGTGCCAGTTTTTCACTTTGGATCCCCCTATTTTTTTTCACTTCGGATCCCCCTATTTATTTCTCTCTATCTATACTCTGATATCAATCATTGATGGGGAAGGCAATCTCTAGCCTGCAGTCCAAATACATTTGTGGCTTCTCCTCATTATATTACCTTTCCTGCTCTAAAAATTTGCTCCCAATACTTTGGTTCATTTGCCAGTTTAGAACCCTGAGAAGGCTTGTCAGAAAAAACTCTCTTGGGGGACCATTTGCCCCAGAATGCCTGTGGCCAACATATTTAGATGGGTTATTTCTTTGGAAACAATAACAGGAGAAAGGAAGATCTGTTTTAAGTCCTGCATGACGTCTTCCTAATGAAGGGTCTTAAAACGTTCAACAGCAGCACAGCCAAAAAGATTCTGATTGTCTAAAGGAGAATCAAGTTGTTTAGCCTTAACGTCATCAGGGAGAGCCTGCAAGTGTAACCAAGAGTACCTCATCATCACAGACCCTGATGTAGCTTCCCTAGAGGATGCATCTGCATATTCCAAACTGCACAACAGAATGATGGGCCACCTGAGAAGTACAACTTCAAATGGAAATGGCAGAAAACTTTGCCTCAGAATCGTGCAGGGCAGTCAGAATGCTCAAGCTTAGACAGAAGAGCCAGGACATACCTAGTTATATGGGTCTGGTAGTTAATGGTCCTAAATGTTAAGGGAGCAGACGTGTACACTTTTCCCCCTAACCTGTCCATAGCACAAGTGTCCTTGTCAGAAGGTAAAAGCTTATAGGAGGGCAGTAATTCATAATGTTTAACAGTGACCACGGAAATCACAGCAGGGTCAGAGGAAGGACATTTATACAAAAACTTTTAAGCCTCACAGACTTTATAAAACTTATCAGGCTTCTTAGGAGCAGGGGACTGGGAATCGGGGGCTTTTGAGGCTTAAGCAAAAGTGCTCATAGCTGAACCAAGATGGCAAACATCTTGCAGACTGGATGCAAAGGTAGTGTCCAGATGGATGGCAAAGAAGTTCTGAAGATTAGGCACTCGTATGTCACTTCTGTACCTTACGGCTGGACATAGGACTTATGGCACCTGCATGAAGTTAAGGCTTTGGTATATTGGCTGGACATTCGGCTATCCAAGGCAGAATATCCTATTTGTTAAGAATACTGCAATAAGGAAAGACATTATCAGCTACTTGAATCATACACTACCACATGCTCATTAAAAGTCATCCCAACATCTGCTATCAGAAAACACCTTCAAAAACTAAAACCTACTACCTTAGCTGCAGAGAAACTTTCCATCAAAATACCTCAAAACAGCAGCAGACACAATTTCATATTCAGTCTCTACTAAAATAGAGCTATCCAGAAATCTTACCATCCTGTCATTTTGGGGGAAAAAATCATGCACCCGTTCACTTCAATGATGGACATTCTAGTGCATTTTTACATTAGAGCAAATCACTACACTATCCCCATTATCCAAAATCCTGGAAAAATGTATGCATGCACAACCTCTTTCCAGATGTCGGACTTTTAGCTTTTCTCCCACAATCAGTATAGTTTTCACTAAAACTACAGCACAACCACTGCCCTACATACTTTTGCCAATACAAGCAACCAAAACAAAAATAGTGGCAACTTGGTCTCAAAAGGTTTCCACATACCCTTCATTGGTTTCAAAGCTCTCTCCCTATCCCAGGATTCAAATAAATGAGTGACAAACAGAATACTCACGGTTCCTTCCAATTACTGCTCTACAACATATGTACGAAGTAACATTTTCTGCTAACCAACCATACAGATTCCACGTCTTTACATACCTCAGATGGCTTGAGCTGTCCAACTACTTTACTTATTCATAACGAAACATAACTCGTAGCATAATCCACAAACCAGAAAAGTGGCCATCGCATTATTTTACACTTTTTATACCAATAGCTTGGCTAGTGTTACTTTCAGTGTTATTTCTATTATTTCGCTTAGCATTTTGTCTCACTTTTTACTGTTGATAGGGTTAGCGAGTGTTCATTTTAGTGTTTTCCATCATTACGCTTAGCATTTTGTCTGTCTGTTTTACTATTGAAAGCGTTATTATTCTATTTCATTCACTTCCTACTACGGAACGAGTTAGCGAGTACTAATTTTAGTGTTTTCTATCATTACGCTCAGCTTTTTGTCTATCTTTATAATATTGAAAGCACTTTTAATTAATTGTACTGCCTTTAATGCTGTATAGCAAGGTGGCAAGTGTTCATTGGTTAGCAAGAGTTAGTGTTAATTTTAGTGTTTATCACTATTATGCTTTGCATAGTGTCTGTTTTTCTATTGAAAGCGTTTTTTTTCTATTTTATTCACTTCTTACTATTGAAAGAGTTAGCAAGTGCTAATTTAGTGTCTTATATCATTACGCTCAGCATTTTGTCTTTCCCTATACTATTGAAAGCGTTTTTAATTGATTGTACTGCCTTTAATGTTGTATAGCATTTCTCTTCCCGCCGTAACTGTATATAGCTTGGTGTGAATTGTCATTTTTAGCATATATTCTATCTAATAGGATGTCATTGTGGTCAATGGTGCTCAGGCTTGTAAAAGTATTCAACAGCATATAATTTTTTTTTAATTCAAATTTGTGAGCTTACTTCTGCACACTACTTTCTATCTGCTGTGTAGAAGTGAAGTGTATGCGATATTTGTTAACTCAAGGACAGGGAATTGCATGCTTCTCAAATGTTGATTGTTGTTATTGCTGAACTGCTCACTCTTGTTTAGTTCTGTTTACTGCTACTTACTACTTACCTCATAACAACTAATTATCTTTCTCTCTCATGCCACTGTATTTTTTCCTTCCTCTGTTCTTTAAGCCTCCTTCCTCCCCCTCTCATTTCACTGCTTTATACGCCTAATTGCCCTCTTCTACCTTTACTAACTGCTCCCCTAGAGTGACAGCCTCCTTACCCACTTTATTCTATACCCTACTCTTCCTCTGTGTTATTTCTTCCCTTTTTCAGTCCTGCAATCACTTATTTTGATATTTCTCTACTTTTTACAGCCAGCATCTCTGGGTGCACCCCTCCAGCATTAAGAACATCTTGCTTAACCTAAAAGACTTTAAGGAACGCTCCCTCCCTTTTGATAGCGTGAAGACTCCAAGGATACTGCTTGAGTGTAGCAGTGGGAATACTCCCATACTACCAAGGAATCCTCAGTGTATGTAGCCTATTAAGCTAGTTGCGTGACTGTTAATTCTGTACTCAGTAGCTTACCGCCTGTGCGAGATAGCTGCCTGCCTCAGTCCCCATCCACCCCCACCCCTCGCCCTCCCAATCTATGTCTCTGTGCTACCATTAAGCTCCTTGTAGATATTTAGCTTCTAAGGGCTATAGCCTTCTACAACTAAATGCAGGATCTCTGTATCAAACATCTAACCCTTGAGCCCCGCTTTTATTTACTCTACCTTTCCTCCATTTAGCCACTAGGTGACAGCAAACTTCAGAGCATTACATTACTCCTTACCTGATTTCCCTTTTCTCTGAAGTTTTTCCTTTTACCAGTAGACTTCTTTTTCCTTCCCTTTCCTCCCCTCATTATTTCCCACTACTTACCTACTCTCTCACACATAGTACTAATGCCTTATAGAAAATAGGATTCTTACCCTGTGTCCCAGTGACTGATTGTTTTAGTCTATTCTTTTCCCTCTTGGGCTGACCCCGCTCCGTTCGCCCTGTGGGCTCACTCTGCTCCCCCACCCCCAATTCCCACCCACCCCCAGTGCTGTTAAACTTATACTTCTCCAGCCACACCCCTTCCCCTCATTCACCAAATCACTAACCCCAACTTAACCCCACCCCAACCTCATTAAGTCCCTTAACTACACATCAAGACCCTACACTACACATCACCTTCCTGCCCTCTCCCAACATTTCCACAACTACTTCATCCCGTATACCTAACATTTTACAACTTACTCTCCTACTGCTACTTGCTTGTTCCATATAATTCAATATCACCTAACTGTATCTACATCTTTTAGCTCATCTTTCCTCTCATCTACCATCACTTTATCACTCTCTAAAGTCCTTCCCCCTACCTACCCTACCAGTCATCCTACACACCCTAATGACCTCAACACATAATTCAATACACACACACCTACTACTCCTAACTACTAATCTAGCATCTCTAACGCTACCTTACACACTAACCTTCTTAGAACACCTTTCCTTGCCTGATTATCACCACCCCTTCCAGCAAACTTTACCAATTACTCATGGAAACCCCCTTAATCACATTAACATAACCTCTACTTCCAGCTATATACTTCCAAAGTACCACAGATCTATCCACATTACTTACTTCCATAACAAGAAAATAAGAAGTTATGTACCTACCATAACGTTCCATGTTAGTTGTCTTCTCTCGCCTTCTTTCTTGCTTGATGGGCTCGGAGCCGATCCTCGGCTCCGACTCGGCACTTGCTAAGCTCGAGAGTCACTTTTACCAGCTCGAGGCAGCCCCATATCCCATGATGCAAGGCGGTAAGTACCCAGATCTCGTTTGCTGACAAAGGGCAATAGCACCAAGCATAAAATACTTCCCAAAGGAAGAAAGAAACTTACAGATGGAAAAAGGACCAGGTCTGAATGGTCTATAGCATAACAGTTTCTTATACAAGGTCTGTCCAGGCCAGGGGGAAGGAGGGAGGGTCAAGAAAGAAGGCGAAAGACAACTAACATGGAACGTTATGGTAGGTACATAACTTCTTAATGTTAAGTTGTCAATCTCGCCTTCATTCTTGCTTGATGGGACCGTGTCCCTAGCACCTCTATCCTGGGTGGCTCAATGGAACAAACTCTTGAGGACTGTAGAGCCAAAACTGGCTCTGTCCCTGGAGGCCAAGTCCAATTTGTAATGGGAAACAAAAGTGTGAGGAGTAGCCCAAGTGGCCGCTGCACAAATAGTGTCCAAAGGAAGTCTAGCTTGAAAAGCTGTAGAAGTAGCTAAGCTCCTAGTTGAATGTGCTTTAGGTTTTGAGCACAGGTGTTTTCCCCTGAGCGTATAAATTTCAGAGATGACCGAAGAAAGCCATCTGGACAAAGTCACTTTAGAAACAGGAAGGCCTTTTTTATTATCCGCATAGGAAACAAAAAGTTGATCAGATTTTCTAAACTTTTTTGTTCTGTCCAAATAATATCTAAGTTGACGGTGGACATCAAGATAATGTAGCTTTTGTTCACCTCTATCTGAATAGTTAGGGAAAAATACCGGGAGATCAATGGATTGATTCAAATTGTTCTTTGAAGCGACCTTAGGTAAAAAGGTTGGGTTAGTTCTCAAAGATACTCTGTCTTTGTGAAAAACCAAATAGGGGGGTCGAACCGAAAGAGCATGAAGTTCAGACACCCTCCTGGCAGATGTAATAGCCACTAGGAATAACGTTTTCCAAGAAAGATATTTCAGGGAACAAGAAACAGCTGGCTCGAACTGTGGAAGAATCAAGGATGTCAGCACTAAATTTAGATCCCACTGAGGAGGAGGATTCCTGATTGGAGGTTTTAGTAGGAAAATTCCTTTCAAGAAGGCCCTGCAGAGCCTATGGGACATAATATTATGATCTGCTATCCCGACATGAAAATTGGAAATAGCAGCCAATTGAACTCTGACTGTGGAAGAAGAGGAGCCTGCATGAAAAATCTCTGCTAAGAAGTCCAGAACTGCCTGAACAGGGGCAGTAAAAGGATCAATATTTTGGGCCTTAGCCCAATAAGAGAAACGCTTCCATTTGCCTGTATAAATCCTCCTGGTAGAGGATTTTAGTGAAGCTACTATGATGTCTCTAACTGGGTTAGAGATCAAAGGAAGCCTGGCTAAGGAAGGAAGTGGAGCAACCATGCTGTGAGGTTGAGAGAAGGGATTGACCGGTGCAGCTGACCCGATTGGTGAATCAGAAGATCTGGCACTGGGTCCAGATGCCACGGCTGCACCAAAAGGTGATGATGGAGGAACGGAACCAAACTTGTCGAGGCCAGTAAGGGGCAATGAGAATCAATTTGGCTCTCAAGGCGGTAGCTTTCTGGATCACCTGAGGGATCAGAGGAAATGGAGGGAAGGCATAAAGAAGTCCCTGGGGCCAATCCTGGGTCAGAGCGTCTCTGGGGGGGATGGCCTGATAGAGGGAAGAGGCTGAAGAAGTCTGGACATTTGCTGTTTTGGGGAGTAGCAAAAAGATCGCAACATGGGCGACCCCATTCCAGAAAAATCTCTTCCGCTATAGATTGCTTGAGAGACCACTCGTGAGGCATGAGTATAGCTCTGCTCAATCTGTCCGCTATAATGTTGGTTTTCCCAGGGATATGCGTTGCTACCAGAAACCGATGAGAGGAGATCGCCCATTGCCAAAGTCTGAGCGCTTCGACACAAGGGGTAGGACTTGGTTCCGCCCTGTTTGTTGATATACCAAACTACAGACATGTTGTCTGTGTGGACTGCAATTGTCCCTACGGGAAGAAAGTCGTTGAGGGCTTGCAACGTTAAAAGCACTGCTCTCATCTCTAGGACATTTATGTGCAGATGGTACTCGAACGGTTGCCACGTCCCATGAACCATCCTGCCCTGATAATGACCCCCACCCGATCAGGGAGGCATCCGTGGTGACAGTGGCTATCGGGATGGAGGTACAAAGTACCTGCCTTGGTGAACCTGAGACGATGTGATCCACCAAGCAAGATGCTCTTTGCATGTCTGTGTCACCAGAATCTGGTGACGCATTGGAAGTTGCTGGTATGACCACTGTGTGAACAGCATCCACTGAAGAAGGCGCATGTAGAATCGAGCCAGGGAAGAAGAGTAATGGCCGCAGCCATGAGACCTAATACCTTTAGAACCATTCTGGCCTGTATTTTCTTGCTGGCCAGAATGATCCTGACATGAGTCTGAATGTCTGAAACTCTTTGTTCTGTAAGGGTAGCTGACATCCGAACAGTGTTTAAGTTTGCGCCTATGAAGGTAATAGACTGGCAGGGCGATAAGGATGACTTTTCGAAGTTGATTGAGATGCCCAAATGCGAACAAAGGTCTATTGTGTAATCCCTGGCTTGTATAAGCTGATGCCTGGTGGTGGCTGACAGGAGCCAGTCGTCGAGATACGGAAACACCTGGAATCCTTGACGTCTCAGGTGAGCCGTGACCACTGCCATGCATTTGGTGAACACTCTGGGGCTGTAGTGAGACCAAAGGGCAGGGCTCTGAACTGGAAATGACTGGACCCCAGCCGAAGCGGAGAAATCTCCTGGAGCGTCTGTGAATTTTGATGTGATAGTACGCATCCTGAAGATCTATTGAGCACATCCAGTTGTCCTTCTGTAAGAAGGGCAGAATTGACTGAAGAGTGACCATTCGAATCTTGTCTTTCTGACAGACTTGTTGAGTCTGCTGAGATCCAATATTGGTCTCCAGTCTCCCGTCTTTTGGGGACCAAAAGAACCTTGAGTAGATTCCGGCTCTGAATGGTCTATTGTAACTGGCTGAATGGCTCTTTTTGCAGTAGTTTTGCGATTTCTGACTCTGCAATCTCCCTTAGACCGGGTGGTACATCTGGAAGGGAACTTGAGGGAAGGGACTTTCCTCGAAAGGAATTATGTAACCCTTGGATATGATCGACTGTACCCATCTGTCTTGAGTGAGGGAATGCCAGGCTTCTGGGTACAGTGATAATCTTCCCCCGACTGCCTCCAAGGAGGGACAGCCGGGCAACACCTCAGGGATGCTGAAAGGGCTTGTCAGAGAGAGGCTCCCTGTTTCCCTGGTTCTTCGGACCCCCTCTGCCTCTAGAGCGGCGTCTGTTGTTGTTACCCCCTCTGCCTCTAGGGGTAAACTGACCACGTGAATCCGGCGTGACTCCTTGGGATTTACGGAACTACATCTTCCCACCCTTCTGTCCTTTGGGATAAAGCCTAGAAGGGGTGGAAAAACGGACTCCAACAGCAGAAAGAGTCTTGCCGTCCTGCTCGCACCTGGTCAAGGTTTCCTTCACCTGAGGGCCAAACAAAGCTGACCCATCAAAGGGAGAATTTGTGAAGGACGCCTTAAAGGGATCCGCAAAATCACATAGCCGCATCCAGGCTTGGCGTCTAAGAGCCACACCTGTGCCTGCGGCTCTACTCGCTCCATCCGCAGCATAAGATATTAGCCGCATGGAGGAGTTTGCAATGGAATTGAGGGTTCCTAGCTGAGAAGCAATTTTTCTTGAGCCCCTGCAGCTGTAGGATCCTGAACTACTTCTCCCAGCTCCTTCAGGATATCCCTCTGGAGTCTGGTGAAGTGACATAGGTAATTCAGCGAACGCATAGCAAAGGTCGCTGAGGAAAACATCCACTTACCGTACCTATCCATGGTCCTAGAGTCCTTATTAGGAGGATGGACGGGCACGGAAGGATCTGCAAGTTCCTTTTTGGTGGCCGCAGCCACCACCATGGCATCAGCGGGACACCCTTAGTAAGGAATTGTTTGTCACACCGGGCAGTGATAAATTTTGAAGGCCTCCTAGGGACTGGCTCTACAGAGTCAGGAGCTGCCCACGCCTTTCGTGCAATAACCTGCATAAGGGGGTCGAAAGGCGGAGACACCCAGGAGGTGGAGGGCCGAGATCCAAACGCCTCTAGGTATACTGACTCATCCTCAGAGGGATTGTTGGTGGGCCAGTTTCCCCTCTGTTTCAGAAGTTCTAGGATGTCTGAGAAGGAGACATCCTCAGAGGGGATCTAGGGGATCCCTCTGACTCATCAAAGTCAGTATCCGAGTGACAGACTCGGGAGTCTACATGCTTCCTCTTACAAGTCCTCTTCCTAGGAGGATCTCCAAATATCAGGAGAATCCTCGGAAGAGGGGAAATTCCCAGTGGGGAAACCTGAGGCGGAGGATCTCTGGGTCCTGTAGCAAGAGAAGTGGCAGAGATGTCAACAGGTACTATAGAGGGAGGAGCTACGGGAACAGACTGCTGACTGATACCAGTGGCCAGTACACTCTTCATCACCTCGAATGCTCCCTCCCAGGCAGGTCCGAGAGAACCCGCCCAAGAGCTAGGAACTCCAGGGACCACCGAAGGGAAGTCTCCGAGGCAGATGTCGGAGCCGAACTCACCAAGGCCGAGGCTCCAAGGGAAGAGCGGTTCGGACAAGGGTCCGATGCCACTCACCCCTCGGAGGAGACCATGGAAGCCCGACCACGAATCCCTCTAAGGAAGGTCTCAAGAGGAGATAAGAGTAGAGGCTGAAGGAACAGAAGGGGTATCCGTCCTCCAGCCGTAGCAGTAACCATTCCGAAGACTCCAACTCCAAGCTCTGGGGTAGAGTTGAAGGAGGAACTGTAACGGGTGTGGACCAACAGTCGCCTGTTGAGACGGACTGTGTAACATTTGGGCCAGTACCTGTGACTTAAGTAATCTACTGACCACTCTCTCTAGGTCATGATCTGACAACCTGGATGACCTTGAAGATCGGCTCCGATGGCTCCGTTCCGATAGAAGAGGTGAAGCCGGAGCCGAAAGTATCGGCTCCAAGGAAGGAGACCTCGACCTCTTCCTGGAATGAGCCATCGGAGCCGATACTATAGATCCTGTCGGAGCCGACCTCTCGGAGCCGACAGGAAGCCTCGATGTATCGGCTCCAGCCGGAGCCGATACAGCCACCAAAGTAACGGTGTCGGAGCCGATCGGAGCCGACACCGATGCCTGTGCCACATGGGTGTCGGAACCGATCGGAGCCGACATCGAAGTGGTCAATACAGATTCGGCACCGATAGCCATCGGTGCCGAAGGCTTTGTCAAGCCAGAATCGGCTCCAGCCGGAGCCGATCTCGACTCAGTGCGAGTCGGAGCCGAGGCCGCAGGCTTAGATACAGAAGCCTGGGCCTTGGAAGGTTTTGCTGATTTTGGTGGAGCCGACTTAGCCGGAGAGCCCTATATCAGCTTATTACGTCTCTCCTGCAGGACTCTCTGGCTGAAGGAATGACAAATAGCACAGGAGTCCTGCAGGTGAAGAGGGCCCAGACAATACAGGCAAGAAGTGTGACCGTCTGTCAGAGACATCTTCTGACAGCACGAGTCACACTTCTTAAAACCTGAGACCCTCTCCTTTGACATGGTGCTGAAAAACACACACACACACACCAGTCAAAATTAACTTAAATAAAATACCAAAAGGTATTCTATAAAACCAACACACACACCCTAACAGGGGGGGGGATGGGATAGGGAGAAGTTTGACTAACAAAATTAAAGGAGACAGGGATTTTCTGTCAGAAAAAGTACAAAATAAACTTAAAACTATCAATAAAAGGTTTTTTTACTAAAAAGGGCTTTAATCTCACAAAAGTGAATAACTTACCAGGAGCTGGTAAAAAGAAGACCTCCTATGCGAAGCGGCAAACGAGATCTGGGTACTTACCGCCTTGCATCATGGGATATGGGGCTGCCTCGAGCTGGTAAAAGTGACTCTCGAGCTTAGCAAGTGCCGAGTCTGAGCCGAGGGATCGGCTCCGAGCCCATCAAGCAAGAATGAAGGCGAGATTGACAACTTAACATCCCTAATTAACTATGACAAACTCCTCAAAATTATACTTAAACCTCAACAACATCCCCTATTAGATGGTGATATTCATCCTAACCCTGGCCCCCAAACAGGAATTCACAGTAACCCACATAACTTAATTTCTCATTAAACTACTACCCCAAAAAGGCCTTCTAACTCCCTCCTAATAGCTCACCTTAACATCCGTAGCATTATCAACAAAATCACCCAACTTCATGCACTCTTAGATGTGCACAAATTTGATATCCTCTTTATTACAGAAACATGTCTCACACCCTCAACTCTGGACCAGGAAATTATCCCTCCTGGATATAACATCCTGAGATGTGACCGCAAAACCAAAAAGGGTGGGGGAGTAGCCATTTTGTATAAATCAGAACTCAATGTTTTACCCTTCAATACCTTCCTTTCCACTGATACTCATGCTGAAACCCTTACTGCCAAACTACAAATCAACAATGCTAAATCTATTTATCTAATTTGCTCCTATCTTCCCCTGGAAATAATATAAAAACCCTTGAAAACATACTTAGTTGCCTCTCTACCCACCTACCTCAGGAAACCATTGCCCTAGGTGACTTTAATATAGACTGGACTACGTGTAGCTCCCCAAATCCTATCTATAACATAAATCTCTATGGCTTCTCACAAATAATAACCACTCCTACTAGAATCCATAAACCAAGCAGTAAAGAATCCATCCTTGACTTGATCCTTATAAATAGTCATCCTGACACTTACAAACCAGGTATCTCCAGATGATATCAGTGACCATGCTCTAACTTATATAATTAAACAAAAAACTCATAGCCCAAATTGTAATACTTTCAAAACCTTCCGATCAAAAAAAAAACTTTCAACCAGAGAACTTCCAAAATGAACTGAAAGCATGTGACTGGACACCACTGCATCATATGCAACTAGATGAGGCAGTGACCCTACTTTAATACTAGATTCCTTCAGATCCTAGATTACCATGCCCCCTGCCACACCTCCCGAACCAGGACCAAAATAGCCCCATGGCTCACAAAACAAACCAGGCAAAAGATCCTCCTAAGAAATAAAATTTGGGCCAAATGGAGAGCCTCAAAAAAACCATCAGATCACCTTTACTTTAAGTAATTGAGAAATGCCACCAAAAAGACATTCTACTAGACAAAAAAACTTTTACCTCCACCTACAACAAACCCACCAACAAAACCAACAAAGATTCTGGTCAGGCATCAACAAACTACTTCAGCCTGGACACTCAAAAACACCCACCCCATCAGGTATCACCCATAATAACTCTAGGCAAATTGCTGATGCCTTTAATAACTACTTTACTGAAGCCATTCAAACTCTAGCTAATACATTACCACCTATAAACACTTCCCCACTAAATACCACCTACAATCCTGTTCCTACCTTCTGTATACAACCTGTACCTACATTCCTCATTTGCAACCTCCTTCAAAAACTCAAACCTTGCACTCCTTCTGCTGACTGCCTACCAGCAGAATACATGCAAATTGCCGCTAAAGTCATTGCCTATCCCATCTCCATCCTTATAAATAGATCTATTACTGAAAGCACAATCCCCTCCATATGGAAAGTATCCCACATAATCCCTCTACATAAAGGTGGGACATCTACTGAGCTCTCCAACTTTCGACCAATCACCCCACTCTCCCCAATAGCTAAAATAATGGAAAAATGTACCCACCAACAACTACTTCACCACCTTCTACACAATAATCTACTTGCTAACTGTCAACATGGCTTTCGACCATTCCACAGCACAACTACCGCCCTCCTATCCTTTGCTGACTGTATAAACAAAAATCGTAATAATAACTCTCTTTCCTCTGCACTATTTATCGACCTATCAAAAGCATTTGACATGGTCAACCATCATCTGCTTATTAATGTACTAAAATCCCAGTCACTTAACCCACAAGCATTACTATGGTTTACATCTTACTTAGAAAACAGACAGCAAGCTGTGCTTTGGGATAATAATCTGTCTACTCCCCTACCTGTGAACACTTGAGTACCTCAAGGTTCTATATTAGGCCCACTTCTCTTTTCTATATTTATTAACGATCTAAATGCCAAAATCCCTCTAGCCACCTGCATTCAATATGCAGATGACTCAACTCTCATATGTTCAGCCAAATCCTCAACCTCGCTCCAGACCCTCACCCAGATAGTATTTAATATTGTTGAAACTTGGTTCATGGAACACTTTCTTCTCCCGAACCCCCCCAAAAAACTATTGCTCTTTGTTCCTACACAAAAGTCACCACAAATTCACTTCTCAGTAACCTCTAATAATGGAACTAGCATCTCCCCTGACACTACAACCCGTCTCCTGGGAATAACAATAGACAACAAACTTAACTATGATGACCATATAAATGCTACCATAAAGACCGTCAACAAAAAACTAGGCTCCCTTTATAGAATCAAACCCTTCCTTACCCCAATAGCTAGAACCACTATTGCCCAAACCCACCTAATCTCTACCCTATTCTATGCTTCAGCCATATATACCAACCTTTCTAAGAACAACCTTAACAAACTATCAACCAGCTATAATAACATAGCCAGATTTGTCACTGGCTCTCCCTTCGGAACTCACCACTGTCTCAACCTCAAACAACTGGGATGGTTAGAACTCCAGAACCAACTACTTTGTCAACAACTTATCACACAAAAGATCCTCTACCACCCTAATAACACCCCAATCCTCACTAATCTAATAACTCCCTATAAAAATCTTGCAACATTATGCTCTAACAAGCTTCTAGTTTCCACTACAAAATCTAACAAAGCTGGGGACTCACTTTTTACCAACACAGTGGGAAAAACCTGGAACCAACTTCCAAGTGAACTCTCAACTCTTACTTCCTCACTTCTTTTTAAAAAACACCTAAAAGAATATCTTAAAATACACTGGCTCTGTCCTTGCTCTAACCCAGACTGACACCTCCACTGCCCCCCTTTCTACTCCCTATACTTCTCTACTCTATTGTTCCTTATTGCTTTACTCTACTGTTCTATGTTCCCTACCTATTAACTCCTAAGGTAACCTAATGAGACTTTTCCTTCTAGTATATTAAAAAATATTAAATCTTTTCTTTGACTTTCTCTCATATGTTGCTTTTTCTCAAATTTTAATCTCACCTTAGACCTACTGTTAGACTCTGTGCAATTGTATACTCTTATACAATCGAAACAATGTATAACATTCTCTTGTTACTACCGTATATATTCTATGTTTTGTTTACTACTTATACAATCGAAACAATGTATACCATTCTCATGGTACTATTGTATATATTCTATGCGGTGATACTACCTATGTTTATGCTCTGAGCTTTTCTCCCTGGGCCTCTACTGAAAATGGACATATATCCAGTTAGACTAGCCCGGTCAACAAATGTAAAATAAATAAATAAATAATGTTGGATACAGATGATCATAGACGCATATGCTCCACCCCAAATTTAACACAGCTTCATCAGATTACCCAAAAATCCTTTAAGTCAATTCTTATTGAATACATACATACTCCTCTTCCTTCTCAAATCATGCACTACATATAAAACAAATCTGTGAATCACTTCTTTAAATGCTACAAAAACAGTAGTAGTCTAGCATAAAATACGGCAACATGAAACTCACTTGAACATACAGCAAGTAGATCATCAAAAACTTGAAACACTCTACACAGCCAAAAACTATTTCACTGGCTGTAGCAAATAAAAGTTTGCCTCAACTTATCTGCTATCACCACCCCCTCTAAGCCTCTTCTATTTTCACAAATCTCCAGGCACATCAGAAAATGCTCTACAACATATGTACGAAGTAACATTTTCTGCTAACCAACCATACAGATTCCACGTCTTTACATACCTCAGATGGCTTGAGCTGTCCAACTACTTTACTTATTCATAACTAAACATAACTCGTAGCATAATCCACAAACCAGAAAAGTGGCCAACCTTAAACTTTATCATTCAGCACTATTCTCCAAGATTTGGCAGAGTGTATTTGTATTTACAAAATCCAGAAATCTGTGAGCATATTTGATGGTACTCTACATCTACCAATTAGTATGTAGATAGATGTAGTTACACTTAAGGTTATCTGATTTGATACTTTTCTAACTAGCTTAAATATTTTACATGTCCTGAAGGGGCAAAAGATAAAACTGGCAATAATATGCTAATCAGATTTTATTAAGAAAGGTTGACCATCAGTTCCATATTTTTATAATGTGGACTCTGGCAAGAGGCAATGGAATTAATAACTATGGTCACTCCCTCCTTAGTTACCTATGGATCTGAACGTATGGTTAGCATTGTACCCTTGAATACAGGGAGTGCTATCACCACAATAGAACCAGGTTTCTGTGAGGACACAAATGCTGATGTTTCTACAGGGAAAGAAAGAAGACCTCAAATTCAGACATTTTGTTGTTCCAGTTTCACGCATTCAGCAGTGCTCCTTTGATATTATCCAGACTGGAGTTTACTATTATGTCTATCATCTGAATTGTGCCTAAAAAAGGCACTAGACAGTAAAATTAAGTTATGTACTTAAAAGAAAGTTACATTAAGTTAGTCCATCTCTGGGCACTGGAACTATCTAGGCAACTCCATGGCAACATTAAGAACTCCGGTTAGCTTAAGCTCTTCTTTCATCTCACAATACAGTGCTATCAGTAACTCTCCAGATCGAATTAGGACATTACAGTAACAAAAAAATAAAAATAGTAAAGGAAGATATTCTTAACAAATATAAACAATTTAGCAGCCAAGAACCAATTATAGGATCTTGGTCACTCCTCCTGTCTTGTGCAAGTAAATCCAGTTTGTGGAGGACCCTGTGGTAACTGTGGTTGGCCAAACCGAAAAGGGAAAACCAATGCTACCATGGCTAAAAGGAGTAACCAGCACAATTTTTGCAGAGTTCTTCTGGATCTTCAGAACAGCAATACTGGAAAAGCACACACTTTCATCAATGGAGAGTAGAAAAAGTACAGTTTTGTACCTACCATAAATGTAGATGTCCGATAGATATGCAACTGCAGTCCTGACATATGGGTTTGTCCTGCCTCAGGCAACTCTTCGGTCGGCCAGATTCCAAAGTCTGGGTCCGGTGTCGGCTGATGTCGCCTCCTCCCCGACGTCAGAGCGGCTGGGGTATAAAGGCATCCGCCGACGCCATCTTCTTCAGTGTTTCTTGCCCCAGATGCCAGGTGCCCTCCAAAGAAGGCTAAATTTGGTGAATGGATAAAAAATTCCAGACATGCACAACAGTAGTAAACAGATACACCATAACAGATATCCCCAGCTAATAGAGAAAAGGGGGAATGGACCCTAAAGGAAAATTGCAGAGGGGTAGGAGGGAGGGAAAACCTGACTGCAGTTGCATATCTATCGGACATCTACATTTATGGTAGGTACAAAACTGTACTATGTCCTTCAAGAATGCAACTGCAGTCCTGACATATGGGTTGAATACCATAGCCAAGCTGGGGGTGGTAGGATCTAAGAAAGGGATGGTGTAGCTAAAATGCCCTGCAGGACTGCCGAAGCAAAGCCTGCTCGGGATCTGGAGTATAAAGGCAGGTTGTAGTGTTTGGTAAATGTATGCACGGAGCTCCATGTAGCAGCCTCTGGAATGTCCTTCGTAGCCACTCCTCTTAGAAAGGCTGTGGATGTGGCTATAGCTCTGGTGGAGTGTGGCCTAATATTGGCTGGCACACCTTTTCCATGGAAAGAGTAACAGAATCTGATACAGTGTCCAATCCATTTTGAAATTGTTTGTTTGGAGATTGCCTTTTGTTGCACTCCAGCAGCATAGGCTACAAATAGTTGGTCAGACTTTCTGGTGGTCTTTGTTCTGTCCAAGTAGTAACGTAATTGTCTGTGTATGTCCAAAGTGTGCAGCAGCTTTTCCCCCTTATTTTGAAGACTGGGAAAGAAAGTAGGCAGGTGAATTGCTTGATTTAGAGACACCCTGGATATCACTTTTGGCATGAATGAAGGATTGGTTCTTAGAGAGACTCTGTCCTGATGAAAAATGAGAAAGGGAGGTACTGCCATGAGGGCCTGTATCTCTGAGACTCTTCTTGCTGAGGTAACTGCCAACAGGAAAACCGTTTTCCAGGAGAGAAATTGCATTTCTGAAGATGCTGCTGGTTCAAAAGGAGGAAGAGTTAATTTTTCCAAGACGAAATTGAGGTCCCATGCAGGTACCGGTGGTTTTCTGGGAGGTTTGATATTCTTTATCCCTCTTAGAAACTGTCTTAGCAAGGGATGCGAAAACACAGGTGGGTCACAGTTGTATTTTGCTGAGATTGCTGAAGCGTGAATTTTTATGGAAGAATATGAGAGGCCACTATGAAACATTTCTGCCAAGTATTCTAATATCTGTGGTATGCTCATTACTGATGCATCCTGACCCTTGTTGGCATTCCAGATGATGAATCTCTTCCACTTGGCTTTATAGGTTTTTCTGGTGGAAGGTCTGCATGCTTCCAGCAAGATTTCTTGAACTTTTTCGGAAAGAGAGATATGGGTAAAAGTCATGGAATCCTCCAAGCTGTCAGCTGCAATGTTTGCAGGTTTTGATGAACAGTCCTGTAATTGTGCTGAGTTAGAAGCAGAGGCCATTGAGGCAAGGGCCACGGTTTGGTGTGAGTTATGCTCAGTAGCAATGGATACCAGTGCTGCCTTGGCCAGTCTGGAGCTATCAAAATTCCTTTTGGTTGTTCTGCTTTGATCTTTAGTAACACCTTGGTCGGTAATGGTAGAGGAGGGAATGCATAAATTGTTAGTGAATTCCAGCTGAAGGAGAGAGCATCCATTCTCCAGGCTAGAGGATGGTGCGTCCTTGAACAGAACTTCTCCAGGTGATGATTGAGGTGAGAAGCAAAGAGATCTATGTCCGGTCTTCCCCATGCACTTGTTATTTGTGAGAAAATGTGTGGATGCAGCATCCATTCGTGTGGATCCAAGAAATTTCTGCTCAGCCTGTCCGCCAGAACATTGTCCTTGCCTGGAACAAACTGGGATTGCAAGTGGATGTTCAGTTTCAGGGACTTTTCCCAAAGAGTCATTGTTAGTCTGCAGAGGGGATAAGAATGAGTGCCTCCCTGCTTGTTTATATACCACATGACAGTGGTGTTGTCTGTCCTTATTAGCAGATGACCTTGTTGAAGGGATTTCCCGAAGGCCTCGATTGCATGTATCACTGCCAACATCTCTTTTTGATTTATGTGCAGGTGCATTTCCCCTGGGAGACCATTGCCCTTGAATGCATCTGCCCTCCATGTGCGCCCCCCATCCATGATCTGAGGCGTCTGTTGTAATGGTTTGACTTGCTACAGGTTTGTTGAAAGACATGCCTTTGTTTAAATGACTTGCTTGAGCCCACCACAAAAATTCCCTTTGCAGGCATGGAATGAGTGGTATTACGTCTTCTAGATTGTGGCTGTGTTGAGACCATAAGCTTTTTAGGTACCATTGTAGCTTTCTCATGTGTAGTCTTGCCAGAGGGATGAGAAGAATGCAAGATGCCATGTACCCCAGGGCCTGCAGGATTTTCCTTGCGGTCAGCTGGGTGAGCTTTGCTAGGCTTTTGAAGTAATCTGGTAAATGTTCTTGTTTCTCCTCTGTGAGGAAAGCCATTTGTGATTGTGTGTCCAGCTTGGCTCCTAGAAAAATAATCTGTTGGGATGGCAGTAGTCTTGACTTTTGAATGTTGACTGTGTATCCCAAAGCCTGTAGTAATTGAATGACATAGTCCAAGTTTCTTATCAAGGTTTGTTTGCTGTTTGCTTGTATAAGGCAGTCGTCCAGGTAAGGGTATATTTGAATCCCCTGGAGCCTGCAACGTGCAACTACTGATGCCAGGCATTTCGTGAATACTCTGGGCGCAGTAGATAAGCCAAACGGCAATGCTGAGAATTGATAATGCTCTGACCCTGCAAGAAATCTGAGGTATCTTCTGCAACTGTGTCTGATTGGGACATGCAGGCATGCCTCCTTGAGGTCCAGAGTAACCAGCCAAGACCCCTTGCCCAGCATGGAAAGGAGTTGCTGTAACGTCAGCATTTTGAATTTTGGCACAATGAGAAAAGTGTTTAGAGCGGACAAGTCCAGTATAGGTCTCCATTGCTTTTCTTTTCTTGGAACAAGGAACAGTCTTGAATCGAATCCCTGGCCTTGTTCCTGAGGAGGAACCTTTTCTATTGCTTTTATTTGTAACAGCTTTGAAACTTGTATGAGTGCCTCTGCCCTTTGATTTTGTAGCAGGTTTGGCATGCCTTGACTCGTTGGTAAGGTATGGAAGTGGAACCTGTAACCTTTGTCTACTATGCCCAGAATCCATTTGTCCTTGGTTAAAATGTGCCAGTTCTTTGAGAATAAGGATAATTTTCTGCCTAGAGGTGCTTCTCTTGGACGGCGGTGTGAAAGTCAAGTCATTGTGATTGTCCCTGTGGTGCAGCTGAACTCCCTGCGCCACTTCTCTGATTTGGTGGTTGCCATTGGCGGCCCCTGTAGGAGCCTCGGTATTGCCCTCTACCTCGAGCACGCCTGTTTTTTCCCCTTTGAAACTTGTCAGTGTCTGGAAAGGACCAATTCTTTGAAGGCCAATTCCTGCTGAATCGGGGTGGCTGAACCTGGAGGAAATCCTTGACTGTCTGTACTGATTTAGCCTTTTCCTCAATAGACTTTAACACATCCTGTGCATTAGCACCAAAAAGCTTCTGTTTTTCCAGAGGTGCATCTAGGAGCTTTACTTTAACATGGTCTGGCAGTGGCTGTTCTTTCAACCAAGCATGTCTACGTATAATGGCCCCTGTCATAGCTGCCCTACATGAAGCTTCCAATGCATCATAACCACAGTGAAGAAAATGATTGCTAACCTGCTGAGTGTTATGAACCAAATCCTGCAATGCCTTTCTATCTATAGGCTCAGGAGAGGCTAACTTTTTCTGCAAATCATCCATTAAGTAATCCTGGTACTGAAACATATGAAAAAGACAGTTAAGTGACCTCAGGGCAAGGGTGGAAGAGGTATAAACTTTTTTGCCCCATCTCTCCAGGGACCTAGATTCCCTGTCCGCGGGCAAAGGGTTTTTGGCCGAGGAAGTAGCCACTCCTTTGGGCCCCTGAGAAATAGTTTCTATATCCACAGAGTGGGCCTTATAGAGATGCTTATGAGTTTCAGGAACCCTGTAATATCTGTCTGGCTTGACAGGAGCAGGAGGGAGAGAATCAGGGGAAGCACTGGAGTCTGAGTATACATCATCCAAGACATCCAGCACTGGAGGAATAGCTAATGGTCTGTGCTGGGGTAACTTAAGGAAGGTACGTAGCTTTTTCCTGGAGTCAGAGAATTCCTGACCCTGCCACTGAAAATGTTCTCTCATGGAATGGAGAACTTCTCCGAAAGAAATATCCTCTGGAGGAGAGGCAGAAGGAATTGATTCCTCAGCATCAGAGTCCTCGTAGGCCTGGAAAGATTCTTCCTGGGTATCTGAGTGCTCTGAATCCCTAGAGGCTTCATCTGAAGAGAGGGTATCTGTCTGCTCAGTCCTAGGCCTTTTACCTGCAGGCGGCTGAGAACCTCTGTCTGGATGCGACTGAGAACCTCTGATTAGAGAGATTAGATCTGCAGTTAGAGTCATGATCTGTTTATCAGAAGAGGGGCCCTGGGGAAAAAGATTTAGGAGGATGGGCCTTAGCCTGGCTGGCAGCCTTAGCACGTGTGTAGGCCTTGATGGACATGGAGACCGGAGGCCTAGCTGCCCCACGTGCAGGAGTAACTTTATCCACTGGTATGGTATCAGGTAAATCTTGAGCTTCGGTTTCGGGAGGAAAATCAACAACCGGCACCGGGGAAACCTCCGGGACCGAAGTACGCGGTGGAGCGGTGTCATCACCCTGGAGCGGTTGAATTACTGCCTCCGAAGAGACCGATGCACTCGCGGAAGGCTTAGGCATGGTATCGGTGGATGACGCGGGCCGAGGATGTCGGTCCCGGTCCTTACGTTTTTTTGGAAATATGTGCTGTCGGTTGTTCCGATGGCATGATATAAGTGTAATTTTCGCCAAAAAAGTCTTCAGCAAATTCTGCCCGGCGCCTGAGTGTGTGCTTATTAAAGCAAGCACAGGCAGCACAGGCAGAGACGTCGTGGTCTGGGCCCAGGCAGGGAAGGCAGTAAGAATGGAAGTCCTTATGAGGTATTTGTTTACCACAAGACAAACAATTATTAACCTTTTCAATTTTTTCTGACATCGGCTGAGGCAAGAAAAATGTTCCCCAACGGGGTACTTAGCTTTTTGATGACTTCGGTAACTGAAAACACAGGAGCTGACCGACCGGCACTTGCGAACTGCTTCTGCTTCGGGCACCGCGCAGCAAGAAAGACTGAAGAAGATGGCGTCGGCGGATGCCTTTATACCCCAGCCGCTCTGACGTCGGGGAGGAGGCGACATCAGCCGACGCCGGACCCAGACTTTGGAATCTGGCTGACCGAAGGGCTGCCTGAGGCAGGACAACCCATATGTCAGGACTGCAGTTGCATTCTTGAAGGACATCATCTCTCTTCCTGGCCTGTTTGCAAGGAGTACTGGAGCAGAATTTCTTTGTCTGTTCTGTTAGGTGGTAGACAGATCTAAAAGAGATGCTCCCCATAGCTGAATCAATTATTTGAAGAATCTAGGATTAAGCTTCCATTCATGGAGGAGACTATGCTGATCCTGCTGAGCAGGTCTTCAACCAAGTTTTGCTCTGACAGAATATATGAATTCTGAAGAGTAAACTGGGCAAAGTTGCTATCTCCCATGCTATCACAGCAAGTCTAAAAAGGTGTGGGTGGGTAAGATCTGATACTCTCTTGTTATTTACCATATGACAGTGATGTTGTCTGGTTCTTCAGGATCTCTGCAGCTGTCCACAGAGATGATTCTGGTCCTTAAAAACACTGATAATTGCCAACATCTCTTTTATATTTATGTGTTTGTCTGTCTAAAGGGTTCCAGAGAGCTTGTACATTTACCCTTTTTGAAACCACTCCCCATCCCATGCATGTGACGGTTTCCTGTACCTGTGGTGATTGACTGGAGTGTCTGTAAAGAAGATTGCAAGACCTAGATTCCAAGCTATCTCGTCCACTGACCGTCCTAGCTCCCTCTTTAAAATCTCCAAAATTGTGATTTGAAAGGAGAAAGGGTGCAGATACTGAGTCTAGACATATATGAAATACCACTGTGTAGTCTCGCCATTGGAAGTATGAAAGTCATTGATGACATGTACCCCAGAATCATGAGAAACTCCCTTGCAGATGCTTGGTTTTGAAAGGAGAAAACTCAGGAAGAACTTCAAGCAAGTCTACTTTCTTCATCCAAGCAAACTCTTCCCAAGGCAGAGACCAGCAAACGTCACAAGAAATGTATTTAGGGAGAAGAGATGTACTTTATCCACCCCCTTATGTAACTTTTTTAGGCAAGGTCATAATAACAAAACTACCATACAGCAAAAAAAAAGCAACCTTAAGGTGTTACTGCTCAGTACTAGGAGTTTAAACTCCACACCCTACAAAGCTCTGCTCACTCTCAACAATGTAGACATCTGTGCTGTTACTCAGACTTGCTTTAAAGACACAGAAAGTACTCCTGCAGTGCAAGGCTATTCTGCCTTCTACACATTTAGACCATCAGCAGCACAGATAAGGGTTAAAGGTAGACAAGTCTCAATCTACATTAGCAACAACTACTACTCCAAGTTAGCTAAACAGGATGATGTCCTGGAGTTCCTCCACGTCCAAGTCTTCAGAGACAGGGTTTCTTACCATGTCCTGGCTAGCTACAGGCCACCCTCTATGAAGCACATAGTTCACAATTCTAACGTAGACCTACTACAGGTGCTCACCATCCAACCAAATACCCTATTCATGGGAGGCTAATTACCCCTCTATAGACTGGAAAATGTACACTGCCTCTAACTCACAGGCATAATCAACACAAACATCCTGGACCAGACACAGTCTGCACTCCAACCAGAGGATTAAATATATCAGACCTTGTACTCACCAACATGGAGCAGCACTGCATACCGCCTCGTGTCACATCCTCATTGTTGAGGTCAGACCACAAAGCTGTACTCCCCAAAATAAAAATCAACTCAGAAAACCCAATTAAACTTATAACACTTACAAACTATTCTAAAGAAAACTACATAATATTAAGAGACAGTAGGTCAAAATTCACAACTCCCCAAACTCTGAGAACACAGCTACCTGTGCAGATTTAGTTACATAAATCCTGTACAGACTTTTTCCCCCTCCTCTCTCTCTCTCTTCCTGCGCAGATCTCAGAAATGTAGGCAATGTAACATAAAACAAAACTGGTTAAAAAGGCATGTTAAAATTAATGTGCTTTTTTCATTCTTGCATAGAGAAATGACTGTATTCGGGATCTTAGACTGATTAGTTTTAAGAAAGAGCAAGTAAATGAAAAAGAATATTGAATATTAGGAGGCTTTTGTCTAGCAAACACATGTATACTTAGTAGCAATTCTGCAGCTGGTCTTTGTGTTTCCATGGAAACAATCAGAGAGAAAAACTGGCTGTCTGGTTCTCATGTCTCCATGGAAACAGTCTGATAGAAAGAAACTGGAGACAGTCTGGTGGAAGGAGATTGGCTGAGGGAAAGGAAAAGAAAAAAAAAAAGAAAAGAGAAACTGGCTAGGACATAATGTTCTCAATCAGTAGTTTTCCCAGCTAGGATGGTTTTAAAGGTAAGATGAAACCAATTAGACTTGAAGTAAAGTTCTCGCAGGTTTTTTTTAAATGCAATGGGGAGTCTAATATAAACATGCCTTTTTTTTCTTTTTTCTCCCATCTTTCTTTTTCTTTGTTCAGTTTGAAGAAATGTAGGCACTGCAATGTAGAAAAGGGGGGGATAGTGGAATGGTCTGGTTACGAGAGTATGACAAAAGAAAAATCAGTGTGCTTTTTCCATGCTTGCATACAGAAATGACTGGGTTAAGACCCTAGGCATTATCCAGTAACAAGTTTATTGCAAAGCATGTAAATGGAAAAGAATATTGAATATTATAAAGCTTTTTTTCCGGTAAAAAAGTACCCTTAGAAGTTTGTGTCTGGTTTGCATGTCACTAGAAGACAATTTGATAAAGATAAATGCTTGGAAAAAGTGTTTACTGAAAGCATTCAAGTGATTTCTCAGCTGGGAGAGCTATAAAGGTAGACAAAATCAAATAGCACTTACTAATAGCACAGGCTGTACCGTGTGTGTCTTAGCATGACTAACTTTTCTTTTTGGTTAACTCTAGCCTGTCTGTGTGGGTAACTCTAGCCTGTCTGTGTGGGTATCAACCTAGAATTTTTGTTCTTATTAGGAAGCAAAAACTTCAATATTTGAAGATGTACACAACTTTGTATGTTATTATTAAATTAATAGGTTTTAAGGGGGGTTGTTGGTTCTGTTTGAGGGCGTTCAAAAAAAGGTTATGTAAGATGTGGCATAGGCTCAAATGGCTAGGACAAGAAAACTGTATAAAAATATAGAAGTTGGAACTAGACATTTAACAAAAAAGCAGTTATACATAAAAGATGGAAATAACTATGAGAAAATAATGCTTTCTGTAATTGTCTCAATCTGAATGGTCTTACAGATAAGCATAAAAAGAAAGTAGTGAACTATATTAAAAATGTAGAGTACAAATAGCTATGTTACAGGAGACATCTGAAAGAACTGAACATGCGAATTTAATAAAGCAAGGCTTTCAGGATGGTTATTTGGCAGAATATCTGGGGCAAAGGAAAAGAGGAGTACTTATATTAATTGCGAAAATCTGGGGTAAAGGAAAAGAGAAGTACTTATATTAATTGCAAGAGGAGCCCCAATAATAATATAAGAAGGAAAAAAAAGATAATAATGGAAGATGTATAGTACTACCGTGCTACTGGCAAGGGAGGGGAATTACACTGGCATGCATTTACATTCCACTTAAAACTGCTATAATGGAGCTTAAGAAAATTCTGGGAGAAGTTACGTGCTTTCAGCAAAGAATATTACTTACAGGTGAAGACTGGAGTTTGCAACAATGAAGATGTGTCTGGGGGGGCTAGAAGCAAAAATATAACAAAGGGGGTAGAATTTTGAAGAATTTTGTAAAAATGTTTGTCATGGAAGATGTGAATTCAGTATTAGGAGTTCGGAATGAATTTACATATTATTCTCCAAGATATAAAAACTGGCCTAGGCTAGATAGAATTTATATCTCGCAGGAACATGTGCATTTAACTGAGGTCTTAAAATGCACCCAATAACAATTTCAGATCATGTGCCAATAATAACTAAAATAAAAATGCAAGGTAATGAAATAAAAATGAGACACTCACACTTTCCCACCTATCAGGTGACGAGACTGGAACTTAAGGAATGGGGTTTCTGACAGAGTAGCTGATGCATGGAACAGACTACCAAATTACATTACAGCAAGTACTAGTTTAGATATTTTTAAGAACAACCTGGATACTTATTATGGGAACAAGTGTTTTGGTATACTGGCAAGCTAGGGCATTAATACTCATGCTTGAAATATTTGTATGTATGTATTGATTCAAGAGCTACTAAAGAAGGCAAAAATTTCCTCTGAAAATACAGCTAGGGAGTGGGATAAAATTAAAGTGGAGTTTAAAACTAGGGTGGAAATAATGGAAAGGGAGATATGACTAAGACGTAACAAGAATTATTTAGAGAGACTGACAAATGTTAAAGTATTGCAAAATAGGGGGAATCTCTCAGAAGAAAAGGAACTACTGCAGAATACTGAACAGAAAATAAGGTATTACCTTGATAATATGCATGAGTTTACAAAGACTGTTGTTAAGCAACTGTTTTTTTGATAATAATTCTACAGCACAAAAAATGTTAGCACAAGGAACTAGGCAACAGAAAGTAGAAATGGCTGTCACCAAGCTTAAGGTGTCTATAACAAGGAAGATAACAAGAGATCCTGTAGACGTATTACAAATATTTCAAGCATTTTATGAAAATTTGTATAAAGCAGAGAAATATGGAAATCAAGAAAAGGTACAAATGAAAATGTTTATGGAAGAATTAAATATGCTAGGGTTAGAGGGAGATGAGGCTCGGTTACTAACAGGATAGGAACAGATGAGATAAAAATGGCTATGTACAACAAATCTACAGGAAAGTCCCCAAGAAAAGGTGGTATTCCTGGGGAAGTATGGAAGCTAGGAGGGAAAAACTGATAAAGATCTGGAATGTTTTGTTTAACAGTATTTTAAGAAGAGAAGAACCAGCACCCTTGTAGAAGGTGGTGGGAATGGTAATACCTAAATAGGATAAAGATCCATTGGATCCAGCTTCATACAGACCCATTTCAACCAGGCAGGGTTGTCCACTTTCTCCTTTGTTTGCCTATTTATTACCATTGGCAAAGAAAATAAGGGACTCAGAAATTCAAGGATATAATTGGTATGGTTCATAGGTAGGTACTAGGCTATCGGCCCTGAGGCCTATATAAGCCTAGCCAAAAAGGTTCCCTGGCTTTTGCCACCCAAGAAAATTATTTTCCTGTGCCCCTGTTGAGCAAAGCCAAAGAAGTGATCCCCGGGATGAATTTCCTATTTTCCATCCAGTCAACAACATTTTTCTTAAATAGGGCTAATGAGGAGCTTTGTTTGACATGAATGGGTAGTTTGTTCCAGAGTATGGGAAGTCTCTGGGACAGGAATCTATCCCTCCCGCATGTTCTGTTTATTGTGGTGACAAGGTTTAGGTCCCTGTAACATGTGACTCAGAGAGACTGGGGATTTCTTTAAGTGTAGCATGTCCAACAGCTCTGCATTTGACATAGCTTTGTATGTTAGGCAGAGAACGAATGTGAGTAGGCGATATGCAATGGAGTAAAGCTGGTGTTTTTTGAGCCGGTCTACATATGGCATCTGTTTGAAGCCGGTAATCCTCTTAGTGAGGTATTTCTGTAACCTTTCAGATTGTTGTAGATGTCTTGTGAGGTACATTCCAAACGGGGCATTGTACTCTATAATGGGTCTGATGAGGGATGAGTAGAGAGGAACAATGACCTCCTTTTTTATCTGAAGGAGAACCCCTTTGTGATGAGGTGTGCCACACAGAAGGATTTCCTGACTACAGTGGCGATGTGATTATTAAAGGAGGGACTACTGTCCACCTGTGTCCCAAGGTCTCTTATCACACTTTCCGTGTTTAGTAGGCTATCGCCTATGTGGTAGTTCATGGGTACAGAGTTTTTCCCAAAGGTGATGACAATGCACTTTCCTGGCATTGAGCTTGAGGCCATGACTTTGACACCAAGTATCTGTCTCAGTGAGGGCCCTTTGTACAGTGTCCACATCATTAGGCGATTCTTTTATGGCTCCTAGTTTGCAGTCGTCTACGAACTTCATTAGCCAAAGACCTTCTGTGTTAGCCTGAACTTCCGAGAAGTAGATGCCAAACAGGAGAGGACCCAGGACTGAATCCTGTGGTACTGCACTTGTCACTGGTCTGAAGTCGGATTTGGAATTGACTACTTTCACTGTGTGGGCTCTGTCAGAGAGCCAGCTGGCCACCCATCTTGTGATATAGGGATTTATGCCCAGTTTAGTGAGTTTATCTGTAATTCCAGAGTGGGGGATGGTGTCAAAAGCATTGGCGAGGTCAAGATAGGCTGTGTGAACCACCTTACCCTCGTCCACAACTCTGGTGAAAGAAGTCAATCAGATTTAGGCGGCATGATCCACCTTTTAAAAACCCAAACTGATTGGAGTCCAGAGTTTGCAGGTTACCTATGTCTTTTGTTTATAAGCTCCAAGATGATGCATTCCATAGCCTTACAAACCAGGCTCGTCAGGCTAATGACGTGGTAGTTCCCGGGGTCCATGGTGGCACCCCCTTTGTGAAGTGGAATAAAGTACAGTTGTGTACACTTACCATAAATGTAGATGTTCAAGTGTATTCACTGTTGCAGTCATTACATTCGGGTAATCTGCTGGCAGGTTGCCCTCAGTCGGCCTGAATAACAAAGTCTTGGGTCCTGCGTCGGTTGCGGTCTCCTCTTCCATGACATCAGGTCATCAGGGGTATAAAACATGCAGCAGATGCCATTTTATTCAGTTTTTCTTATCCCAGATGTCAGGTGCCCCCAAATGGGGAGCAAAAACACACACACATATATATATATATATATATATATATATATATATATATATATATATATATAAATAAACAGTAAATATATAAATGCACTTTTAGACACAAACTTTACCTTCAACTAAAAGCAAATACACCACATAGGCTTTTGAGTATAGTGAAGGAAAGAAAAGGTATAGAAAGGGGGATGGCGGGTGGGTAACCCGGACTGCAACAGTGAATACACTCAAACATCTACATTTATGTTACGTGTACACAACTGTACTATGTTCTTCGTGTTTCAATATTGCAGTCATTACATTTGGGGAGAATCCCAAAGCTATGGATGGGAGGATGGAACTAAACAGCATTAGGAGCGGCTATAAGGCCCTGCAGGACTACAGTGGCAGCGCCTGCCCTGGATTTGGAGAAGAGAGATAAATGATAACGCTTTGTGAAGGTATGAACAGAGCTCCAAGTAGCAGCTTCTAGAATGTCTTTGGTTGGGACCCCTCTGAGAAAAGCTGCTGAAGTAGAGGCAGCCCTGGTGGAATGTGATCTGATCCCCTTGAGCACAGATTTACCATGGTGCAAATAGCAGAAACAAATTCAGTGGCTTATCCATTTAGAAATAGTCTGCTTTGATATAGCCTTCCCCTCTGATCTTGAGCAAATGCTACCGCTAGTTGCTCAGACTTTCTTAGAGATTTGGTCCTGTTTAAGTAGAATCTTAGTTGTCTGTGTACATCCAATGAATGCAGAATCTGCTCCCCCTTGTTCTGCGGATTTGGGTAAAATGTTGGCAGGTGAATGGTCTGGTTAAGAGCCACACTGGATACCACTTTAGGCATGAAAGAAGGATTGGTCCTGAGGGACACCCTGTCTGAGTAAAATATAATAAAAGGCTCTACTGCCATGAGAGCCTGTAGTTCTGAAACCCTTCTTGCTGAAGTGACTGCCAAAAGAAAAGCTGTTTTCCAAGATAGAAATTTTATATCTGCAGTAGCTGCTGGTTCAAAAGGAGGCAGGGTGAGTTTTTTCAGCACAAAATTGAAGTCCCATGCAGGAGTTGGTGCTCTTCTGGGAGGCCTTAAATTTCTGGCCCCTCTAAGATACTGTTTAAGCAGTGGATGAGAAAAGAGGGGAGGCTCTGTGTTGTAATGAGCAGAGATGGCAGAGGCATGGATTTTTACTGAAGAAGAAGACAGGACCTTGTCAAGCATCTCAGTCAAATATTGTAGAATCTGAGGAATATTAGGCTTTGCTGTGTCTATTCCTTGTGCTTGGTTCCAAGCACAGAATCTCTTCCATTTATTAACATAAGATTTTCTAATACTAGACCTTCTGGCTTTGAAAATGACATCCATCACAGATTTACTGAGAGGTGTTCATTTGAATAATTAGTTGATTAGCCATGCTGCAAGATTCAGAGTTTGGAGCTGAGTGTGCAGAATTTGATAGTTCTGCTGAGACAGTAGATGAGGTATTTGAGGCAAGTACCATGGAGGAAGGTATGACATATTCCTTAGAAGCGGGTACCTGTGCTGGTGTGAGGCCAGTCTGGAGCAATTAGGATAATTTTTGATTTTTCCTGTCTGACTTTTCGTAAGACCTTGGAGAGTAGAGGCAGAGGGAGAAAGGCATAGACTGATAGGTTCTTCCAGCTGAAGGATACAGCATCCACTTTCCATGCTTTTGTGTGATGAGTTCTTGTGCAGAATTTGTCCAACTGATAATTTTGGGGAGAGGCAAATATATCTATGTCTGGGCTCCCCCATTTCTGCGTTAACATGCTGAAGATTTGTGGATCAAGTTTCCATTTGTGCGGGTCCATAAAATTTCTGCTTAGGTCGTCTGCCAGAGTATTTTGCTTTCCTGGCAGGAATTGAGCTTGAAGATGTATTTGGTAAGTCAAGGCTGTGTTCCACAAAGCCACGGCTAGTCTGCAAAGGGGGTAAGATTGTGTACCCCCCTGCTTGTTTATGTACCACATAACTGTGGTGTTGTCAGTCTTTATCAATAGTTGTCCTGGATGAAGTAAGTCCTTGAAGGCTGTCAGAGCAATCTGAACAGCTAGCATTTCTTTCTGGTTGATATGCAGATGCATTTGGTTTGGGCTCCATTTGCCCTGAATGCATCTTCCTGCCAGGTGGGCCCCCCAAGCACAGTCTTATGAGTCTGTAGTTAGGGTTTGGGTGGCAGGGGGTAGAGTAAATGACAGTCCCTTGTTCTGATGACATGTCTCTGCCCACCAAAGAAACTCCTGTTGTAGGCAGGGAATGAGAGGAATCATTGTTTCCAGGCTGTGACAATGTTGACTCCATAAACTTTTTAGGTACCATTGAGGTTTCCTCATATGCAGTCTCGCATATGGAATTAGTAGAATGCAGGATGCCATGAACCCTAAAGCCTGCAGAATTTGTCTCAGAGATAACTGGGTTTTTGTTGCCATTTGTTTGAAGTATGTTGTCAGTTGCGTTTGTTTGTCTGGCGTGAGGTAAGCCATCTGGGCAGTTGTATTCAAGCTTGCACCCAGGAATGTAATTATTTGAGAGGGTACCAGTTGTGATTTCTTTTCATTTATGGTGTACCCTAGGCATGCTAGAAGCCTTTTTACCAACGCCAGATGTTGAAGAAGAGTGTCCTTGTCCTCTGCTTGATTGAGACAATCATCCAGATAAGGATAAATTTGAATGTTTCTTTGTCTGCAGAATGCAATTACTGGTGCCAGGCACTTTGTAAAGACCCTGGGCGCACTAGATAAGCCAAAGGGCAGTGCAGAGAATTGGCAATGCAAAAAACCTGCTTTGAAGCAGAGGTATCTTCTGCATGATGCCCTTATTGGGATAAGCAGGTATGTCTCTTTTAAGTCTAGAGTTACTAACCAAACATTCTTGCCTAGCATAGACAGTAGCTGTTGTAAAGTCAAAATTTTGAATTTTGGAATGTCCAGAAATGTGTTCAGAATCAATAAGTCCAGTATTGGATGCCATGAATTGTCTTTTCTGGGTACCAGGAAAATTCTTGGATAAAAACCTTGTCCTTTTTCCTTTTCTGGTACCGGTTGAATAGCCCTCATATCCATGAGGGACATGACTTGTTTCTGGGCCTCTGCCCACTGGTTTTGTGGCAGATCCGGCCATCCGTTTGGAAATGGCAAAGTATGGAAATGAAATATGTACCCCTGGGATACTTTGTTTAATACCCACTTGTCCTGGATAATTAAGTGCTAGTCCCCCCCCCCCACCAAGGGGGCTGCCAAAAGACAAGTGCTTGGTGATGGTAGAGGAAAGTCATTGAGACTGCTTACTGTAGGGATGTGCTTTGTTTCCTCCAGATTTGGAGGTGGAGGCACCCCAGTGTTTTGACCTTTAAGAACCCTGTGATTAATATCTGGACCCTTTTGAGCACCTGGATTTGCCCTGAGTGGCTCTGTTGGTCACAGGAAAGGACCAATTTTTAGTAGGCCAGTGCCTACTGAACCTGGGTGGCTGTACTTGCAAGAAATATTTTACAGTTTGCATAAATTTAGCTTTGTCTTCCATTTTCTTCAAAACCTCTTCTGCCTTATTACCAAACAGAGTATCATGCTGCAAAGAGGCATCCAACAATTTAGCTTTAACATGATCAGGCACATTTTTGCTCCTTGAGCCAGGCATGCCTTCTAATCACAGATCCAGTAATGGTGGCCCTACAAGAGGCCTTCAACGAATCAAAACCACATTGCAAAGTATGCTTTCCAACCTGTTCTGCTGAACGCAATAATTTCTTAACTCTTTATTTTCCACACAATCATAAATCAACATCATTTTCTGTTTCATTAAGCCCATACCATGCTGTTGATATTTAAGCATATGAAACTGGCAGTTTAAAGCCCTGATTGCCAAGGTTGTAGACGTAAAAACCTTCTTACCCAATCTATCCAGCGCCCTGGAATTTCTATCAGAAGGGGTAGGATTTTTGGCTGTAGAGGCCTTTACACCCTTGGGACCCTGAAAAATAGTCTCAGGATCAGAAGCAGGATTTCTGAAAAGAAATTTGTGGGAGTCAGGAACCCTGTAATATCTGCCTGCATCATCAGCAATGTCTAACACAGGAGGTACTGCCAAAGACCTATGCTGAGGAAGAAGAAGGAAATCCCTAAGCCTCTTTTTTGAATCAGAGAAGTCCTGACTCTCCTATTGAAAATGTTCCCTTAAAGTATGCAAAGTCACTCCAAAAGAGTAATCCTCAGGAGGAGATGCAGATGGGATGGATTCCTCTGCATCAGAATCCTCATAGGGTGGAATAGAAAATTCCTGATCAGAAGAGGAATCAGAAAAAATGGAAACCTGATCTGAAGATTCATAATCAGTGCCTTGCCTAGGCCTCTTAGCAGGGGTGGAGGGTGGGAACCCCTGATCAAGGTAATTAAATCCTCAGCCATTTTGATCATCTGTTTTTTAGGCTCATCGGTTTTGTAGACATAGAAGTTGTTTTTGACCTTGTTTTTGTTGCTGGCGTCAGTTTAATATAAAAATGTTGAGGCCTGAAAAAAACTTCAGAAGACGGTGCCTGCTCAGTGGCTCTGGACCCATCCAAGGGAGAGACATCCGCGGGTTCAATACTCTAAGAATCTCATGGCATACCGGACTCCGAATGGGTCTCAGTAGAGGCTTGCGACTCAAAAGTAGCGGGTATCAGGGGCTGCGAAAGCGCCTCACTGAGTACCGGCGACTGGCTTAGGAAAAGCTTTGTTGGTTTTGGACCTTGACGGTCTGTCTTTTTCTTAGCAGTTTTTGTGAACTCCGATAGTTGGATTGCTAACCAACGACATTTCAGGATAGTTAAATCTTGAACCAAAATATTTGGAAGCAAAAATATACAGACGTTTAATAGGGCGTTGGTTAAATTTAGCACAAAACTGACAGCAAGGCACGTTGTGATCAGGGCCTAGGCAAGGAATACAGTACAAATGAAAATCCTTATGAGGTATTTGCTTCCCACAAGTAATGCAATTATTAACTTTTACTGACATCGGTAAGGAGCAAGAAAAAGTTTCCCCAACGGGGTACTTAGCTACAGTTTGAAGACTTTGGTTCTGAAACTCGAATACGAAAATTTCAGGAGTCTACCGACCGGCACTTGCAAACTGCTTCTGCTTCGGGCACCGCGCGGCAAGAAAGACGGCATCGGCTGCATGTTTTATACCTCTGACGTCATGGAAGAGGAAACAGCAACCGACGCAGGACCCAAGACTTTGTTATTCAGGCCGACAGAGGGCAACCTGCCAGCAGATTACCCGAATGTAATGACTGTAACAGTGAAACACGAAGAACATCTGTTACTGTGCGCCATTCAGTAGGCACAAAGCCTGAACTGAGGCTATGATTGAACATGGTACTTAGGTGGGGTGCCAGTTTGTTCTGTAGTTCATGCAGAACACAGCATGGGATGTTGTCTGGTCCCATGGATACTGTGTTCTTGGCTTTGGAGAGTGCTGTCTTTACTTGTTCATCCGTGATTACAGGGGCTTTGCATTCTTCAGGTACTAAGATGGGCCCTTTGGGGGGTGAGAGGGAGGGAAAGGTAGCACTGAACCTATCCGCCAGGATGTTGGCAATATCAGTTGGTTCTCTATATAGAGTGCCACTGTGCTGCAACTCAGAGCAGATCTGAGTGTTGCCACAGATTCTTCACATAAATGTAGAATACCTTGTGGGTGTCTTTAGAATTGGTGGCAATTTTATTTTTGTAACTAGCTTTGGAGGATTTTATGAGGGATCTTCGCTTCTTACTGAGGTTGACCAGGGAGTTCCTGCAATCAGGGGATTTTACTCTATTTTGCAACAGCTTCTTTCTTCAGTTGTAGAGATTGTTTATGGCAGGGGACCACCAGATTGGCTTCCTTTTTTTGGGGGACAGCATCTTGGTTCTGTTGGGGATGGCACAATCCATGCACTCGTGTATGTGCTTATACAGTGCGCATTTGTAGAAGATTCTACAGTCGTACCTCTATTTTCCGTCTGCATGGGTATCGTGAAGTTTGCCACTTCTGTCTTAAGTAGCATGAAGCTGGCTTTGGAGAATTTTTTTTACGGTGGTTTCCTGGATAGGGTGGGGGTGGGATATGTATGTCTAGGGTGATTAGCTTGTGGTCGGATCTGACCAGCGAGGAGCTGACCTCTGGCGTGCAACACTGGTTTCCCATATTTGTAATAACCAGGTCCAGGACATTGCTGCCCCTGGTCGGGGTATGGACAAGCTGATCAAAGGCATTGGAATTTATGAATTCCAGAAAACATTGAGCAAATGAGTTTGTACAGGAGTACTTTTCTCAGTTAGTGGTGGGGTAACTGAAATCTCCCATTATTAGGGTATTGGGTTGTGCCTTAATATTTTCCAGTATATCAAGAAACGAGGAGTTGGAATCCTGGGGCATGGTGGGGGATCTGTAAAAAGCTACAACCTGGATTGCAGTCTTGCCCAGTGTTAGTTGCACTTGAATAATTTTGGATGCATTATGTTGAGCAACTAGCCTGGAGGTGTGGATATCCTTAATGAATATGGACACACCTCCTCCATTAGTGTTACGGTCCATGTTAGGTGGCCAAAAGGTGTGGTATGAATTATAGCCTGTTAATGCAGGGGTGCTCTCTGGAGCCTTGAACCAGGTCTCAGTCACTGCACAGATGTCGATGTTCTCCATTTTAAGGAGTGCCTCGAGTGAGTGCATTTTGAGGTTTAGACTTCTAGCATTGAGTAGCATTACCCTCAGATTTTGCTTGCTTGTACTTGTTACGGTGGTGAATTTGTCCTTTGAACCTTGCCTAAAAAAGGCACTACAAGGGTGGCAAGAGCCTTAGCCAGTATCCGTAATCCCAGAGGCAACAGGTGCAGGCCATCTCTGGCAAAGCATCATGGTCTGTCGATCATGTCGCCCTAGGCAGACAGATACTGGATCCCCTTAGAATGACACCAGAAGCTAGGGTCATACCTGCCTGGGCTACAAGATCCGAGAGCTCCTCTATGTCTCTTTTCATGTAGTCCAGGGAGGTACATTTCAGGTCATTCACACCAACATGGACAATGACAAGAGTCATTTGTACTTGTTGTGGATTGACCTGAGTGCGTGTGTTATGTGGCTGGCACCTGACAGGAAGCTGACAGTAACTTTCTCCTTGTTTAGCCTAGTGAGTGGGACATCAGTGTGCCTGACTATAGAGTCACCTATGAGTAGTGTGTTTGGTACATTGTTTTGTCTTATGGGGTGAGGTTGAGTGGCACACGGCTTTTGTGGGCTATGTGTCATTTGGGTAGTGCTGAGGGATGGTGGTTGCTTGCATTTCAATTTTGGAGGTATCTGTTGCTTGGGCATATTTTTATTGACAGCCTCAGCAAATTTAGGTGTGTGTTTTGTGTTTCTATGTGTGGGTTTTGATGGACTGTGTGTTGAGTGTGGTATGGTGCAGGTGTTTACCTTCTCCTCTTGATTGTCAAGTCCAGTCTTGGCTGGAGAGAGCTTGGCTTCCAATCTGGCTATACAAGTGCAACTCTTGCAGCTTGTAGTGTTGGGTGGTAAGAGGAGAGGGTTGACAGTGTACATGAGGCAATTGCTACATTGCTTTAAGATGCCCAGATTCATCAGGTGGACAAGTGAAAACAACAGGAGCTGACCCTTAGACATGCCTGGATAGGTGCTTATTAACTTGAGTAAATAAAAACTGTTTTCCTCTTGACAAGTGAGGAAAGTTGAGTGCTGTAGTAATCTGTAGGTTATTTAGTGCTTACAACGAGTTCTGACAAGTGCTGAGCACAAAAACAGTTTTGAGTGCTGAAGCTAGAAAACTGGCTAGTACTAAGGGAAAATTTGAAAGGCAGACTTTCTGGCACCGGGAATAGTTTAACCCTGGCTAGATGTCGATGCGTCAACCCACGAAAACACGGGTTTTTAAGCCAAAAAGTTGAAAGGGATAGAAAGCAACCCCAAACGGCCAATGAGGTACAATTCCTGAGCTGGAAACTACTCCTCTAGTGACAGACAGGCAGCTCAATGCTTGCCACTCCCACTAATAAGCAGAAAGACTTCCCTCTACCACAGCAAGGTCTGGATAACTCAGAAACACAAAACTAAAGTACTGAAACCAGCAAATCTGGGATCCGGACTATTCTAGTACAGAAAAAAAAGGTGGGAAAGTAGCAAACAGATAGTAATTTTTTTTGTTTTTTTGGTTAAATTCAGCAGAAAAATGATATTAAACAGTAAATAAGCACAGAAAAGGCAGTCAGAAAAAGCTGGCTGTATTTGCAGACGATATTAATTTACACATGACAAAACCAGAAAGGGACACAACAGTGTTGTGGAACATTTTAAGACAGTTTCAAATCTTCTCAGGATACAAAATTAATGAAGCTAAAACAAAGGCAATAGTGGTAAATTGTGTACCCACACATGAATTGGTCCAACAATGTCCATATTTATGGGGACATGATAAAATAAAGTATTTAGGAGTATGGATTAGAAATGTCTCTGTGGTGGCAGCTAAGGATTATTTATTTATTTGGCATTTGTTGACCGGGTTGGTCCAGCTGGGACAGAGCCCTTTTTCAGTGGAGACCAGGGGAGAAAAGCTCCACAGTAAATACATACAATAACCTTGACTCAGTATTCAATAATAAAACAAGAAACGTACACAGAATAACTACAGCAGGTTAAAGACACATGGAAATAAGAATCCACATTATAGCATGTGTGGGTACAATGCAGAGTACAAGAATACATATGGTTAAAATTATAGGTTATAGGGCAAACACAACTGATAAGAGTGTAGGTTCAAATAAGAAAGGATTACTAAGCTTATTCATTTGACAAGATAACCTGGCATAGTATGAAAGAAGAATAGGTTAAGTAACAAAACGAATACTAAAAGAGAATAGAGGCAAAGAGGAGGAAGAGATAATGTACAAATTAAAGAAAGAGTGTTAAATATAGAGTTGTAAAGATTTACAAAAAAGAAGAGCGAGAGTGTAGCTAAGAGAGGCGAGTCAATCAGGTGTGATAGCAGTGACATAGTTTAGTTTTGCTTATGTCACATTTTTACTAACTTTCTGAATTGGGGTTTGGGTCTACGGAGATGGATGTCTGGTGGTAATTTATTCCAGTTCACAGCAGGCAGATAGCTATAAAGGTTTTTTCCTGAGTTAATCATGGGTTTGTGAATGGACAAGAGATGTTTAGAGCACCGGAGTGTTCTTGGCAGGGTGCAGTAGGAAATTACAGAGGAGATGCTGGGACATAAAGTGGGCTGGTAAAGAACATAATTAATTATTTGGACTTGAGCAAGGAAGTGGTTATGTGGTAATTCTAACCAGTTCAGTTTTCTGAGATCAAGGTAGTGATGACATGAGTATGGCATTTCAGCAGCAAATTTAGGTACCTTGTTGTAAGTGGATTCTTGTTTAATTGTAAGTGTAGCCTATACACTGGTGAGAATTTGAGAGCCATAAAGAAGGGTAGGTAATAGGTAGGCATGTGAAAGAGCTATTTTAGATTTGCTTTCAAGAAAGTTTTTATTTCTATAAAGGAGACCAAGTTTTTGATTGGTTTTCTTAATGTTACTTAGGACATGTAGGTCAAATTTTAGTTGATGATCAATAATGACTCTTAGTAGTTTAGTGTGACTTTCAGCTGAGACAGGGGTATTGTTATGGGAAGTAATGGTGAAAGATGGTTTCAGGTGAAAATATGCTGTCAAATGCTATGACAGCTTCATCAAGGTGAATCTGTTTTAAAAAGGACCAGTTTATGGCTGAGAGTTGGCTGTTGAGTTCATCAGTGTCAGTTTTTTAGACTTCGACATGGTTTGATTTTATGGGATTTAGGAATGTGAGGGCTAAAGTGGAGAATTTTAGTTGGGCAGTGGTCACTGGGGGTGTTGGGTAACGTTTCAGGGAAGTGATATTTATGGGGATTTGACACAAGGAACCATTCCAGTATACGAATGAGAAGTGGATTTAATGATATAAGTAGAAGTGGTTACTAGTTGGGTGAAATCATGTAGGTTAATGGAGGTGGAAGGCAATATTGTGGTGTGAGTTGACCAGTTGATGTTTACATCACCCATGATAATAGTCTCACTGCGTAGGTCAGTGAAGAGAAAGGAAAGAATACTTTCTAGTAATATAATGTTGTTACCTGGTGGAATGTAGATTGCAATGATGTTGAGTGAGGGGTGGGGATTCATTTCACAGTTAGCTAAGAGGAGTTCAGCGGGAGATTGAAGAGGGAAGGGGTAAACTAAAGGGGTTAGGGTGAGGTTATCAGAGTACATAAGAGCTACACCTCCACCTTTTTTATGGTTCGATCAAGTCTTAGGAAGTTATAGCCAAGGGGAAGGATGTCTTTATCTTGAATGTGAGGTTTTAGCCAAGTCTCACTAGGTACTAGGATGTCAGGAGAGTATTGAGAGATCCAGGAATGGAATTCTGCTGTCTTGTTTACTAAACTTCTCAGGTTAATGGCATAAACGGAGATGTGTTTTGATGGGATATGAGAGTGAGGAATGAAATCTTGTGAGGACAGACTACCAGGGGGAGTGAGTAGGCTTGGCCCAAGGTTGGGGTGAATGTCACCTGCGAGTAACAGGGAGTATAGTGTGGGGATTGATTAAGACTTTGGTATATAAAGTAGAAAGTATATGGGTTTCCAATTTGGTAAGGTTAGTTTGAATGTGGCATGTTTTGTGATAGGAGGTAAGACTTTAGAAATAGTGACAAATGGTAGGATTAAGAAAGAATGAGGGAGTTGAGGGAAGAGAGGTGGATAAATAGAAGTGAGTGAGTAGAAGTAAGGTTTTATGTGATATTTAAAAGAGGTAAAGTTGTAAATGATAGTTACAGTGGAAATAGTAGTGCTAGTCGGAGGATGTGGTGTGACATGGTGAAATAGAGAAGAAAAGAGGATATGATTGTTTTGAAGGGGAGAATGAAAGTGAGAAAGATGCCGAGAGGTAATAGTATCAAAAACAGAAGTAACACAGAATAAAGTAAAATGAGAAGAGATACAGGTGGAAGTAATAGAGCAGGTGGAAGGAGAGGAAGGAGATTGGAGGAGGAGGTAATTGAGGGGTGGGGTTATATGGGGGAGGGAGTCCGAGCATAGCGAGGGTGAACTGAGCGGGCTGGCCCAGCAGAACAGGTAACTGAGAGTCACGAATGGAAAAGAAAAAAACAATCAGTAAGTGAAACTGAAATATTTATTTTGTTTAGCAGGATATTATGCTGGTCAGGAGTTCAGAATAAGAGGGAAAGAGATTAAGGCACAATGCTAAAAAGATCAGGGTTAAACAATCAGAGTAAGAGATTTACTGGAAAGAAATAGAGCAGGGGGAGTAAGGCACAATGCTAAAGCCAGAGGACTCTGTGAAAAACAGAAATTAAACTGGGATATATACAAGTAGCTGAAGGTGGTAGAAAGGTTAGACAGCGTTATTATATAGTAAGTTAATAGTTTAGTAGTTGATAGGAAAGGAGAGCAGGGAGGGAAGTTAAGATACAATAATGGGAGGTAGCTTCAGCACGTAAACTATGATACCAGCAGAAGCATAGATTTCCAGAGAGAGAGAAGAGAAAGGAATTCCAGAGAGAGAGAAGAGAAAGGAAAACCAGGAGAATAAAGTACTAAGAGAGTGGGTGCAGTGTACAGGAGTAAGAGAAAGAAAGTGAGACTAACAGTAAATATTATCTTTTATAGAATTATAAGTCCCAAGAAGTTGAGGTGCCAACAGTACAGCAAATGCAAGTACCATTCATTGGCACTGCAATGTCAAGAAAGGAGAGAAGTGAAATAGAGAGATATAGCAAGAGGGTTACAAAGGAGGAAAAAATTAAAAGAAAAGGATTTTTACAGCAGAAGGAGTAGGAAGAGAAATTAGATACAAACAAAAAACAGTCAGTTCTAACATGTTTGCATAGATACTACAAAGCAGTCGTAGTATCTGTGTTAACAGTAAAAGCAAATCCGAGATAGTAGACAAAGTCTACTCATTACAATAGAATATGAAGCTGGGTTTATAAAAACGCTAGCCAGACAGCACACACGCCGAAGGCAGAAGAGCTTCCAATGCGGGACAGAACTACAAATATGGTATGTGGAATGATATGTCAGAAGAGACTAAACAGAAGATAATACAAAAATTGAGAAATGGGAAGTTTTGTTATAGGGATATGTATACTAAGATACAAACTATTAAAATGTTTTTAGTCCCTTTAGTCTTATACACAGGTCAGGCATACTTTTATCAACTGGAGAAGTTGTGGATAACAAAGAGTTGAAGGATTTATTTGGGAAGGAAAGACAGTAAGGGTCAAGTGGGATAAAATGATTCTACTAACAGAACAAGGTGGACTAGGATTACCTAATTTGAGGGGGTATTTTACAGCAACACAGTTAAGGCTCTTATACATGGCACAAGCAGAAAACTATAATTCAAAGTGGAAAGGAATGATACTGGCACAGGACGAAAGCTCAAGAAATAGGGGGAGATTGGGATTTTGGATGCAGGCTCTTAAGGACAACAACTATCATACAGAGTATTATATTCATAAAATAGCAGAGAGTATTCTAAGAACCAAACCAGCACAAGAATGGAGAAAAGAGATTTTGCTGATAGGGTTGACTGTGGTTAGGGATACAGAAAATAAGCAAGAGGGGTCTGGAATTTATTTGAGAAAACTGGCAAAGGAACCAAGGTATTGGGAGCAAATAACTAGAAGGGGAAAGGTAACAGAATGGGAAGAGGCCAAGAATGTATATGGACTGCAGGTTAGAGATTGCCTTCCCTATCAAGGATTGATTATCAGAGTATAGGCAAGGAGAAAGAAATAGGGGGCTCCTAAATGAAAGACCAGCACTGGTAGAGTTTTTAATAGAATGTAGAACAGAATGGGAAGAGATATTGGATAAGCAATTCACAGAGACGCAATGGGGGGATAATGTACATCTCCTAAATATGCAACAAAGTCTAGAAGATTTAGGATCTTTGCCTGGAACTAGACTTTGAAGAATTTTTCCTCAGGTGGATAGCAGCCTTAATATCTATTTATCTGTAAAACTTTAATGTAATTAATACAACAGTATCCAATTTAATTTTAAAGATATAAATGTGCACCAAGAAAAAAACTGACAGACAATGATGCAAATGGTAACACAGACTGTAACATGCACTTTAACATGGATAACCTCAATTTTAGGGCAGGTAACACTTGTGGGTACAGCTTTTGTTTTGATGATATTGTTCCTGTCTGGAGGATTAAACTTGTATTTTTAAACATGTACAAAGTTCTGTGTGTTTGTTCTAAGTTACCAGTTCTGAAAATGTATTTATTTTTTTTTGAGGGTTTTCATTAAAAAAATCTTAAAAAAATGTGACAAGTTCAAATGGAGATGAGAGGAAACAACTGTATATAAAAGGTCAGTTTGCCAAACATTAGTATGTGCAAGTAAGATGGAAGTTGGAAATATACATTCAAAAACCTGAGATTTATTATTAGGTGAGAACAGCTTTTTATAATAATGGCTATGCTATCTTTACTATCTTGGAAATTAAACGACCTAACAGGTACAGACAAAAAGGAAAGAGTACTGAATTGTACTAAAAAATGCATAGTGCAAATATCATAGGATCATAGCAAGTTACTAGTCTACTGGCCCAGAGGCCCTTATAAGCCTAGCCAATAAATTAGCCCATGTCCCCACAAGTCAGCACCCGATGCTCCTGTGCAGCAGGGACACACGTGGAATCCTAGGGGTATTTTCTATTTCTCATCTAATCATCCAGGTTCTTCTTAAAAAGGGATAATGAAGTGCTCTGCTTGACGTGGATAGGGAGCCTATTCCACAGATGAGGAAGTCTCTGGGAGACAAATCTGTCACGCAAGCAAGTCCTATTGATGTCACAGACCAAGCTGAGGTTTTGCATGAGGGTCACCCGAGTGGAGTTTGGCTTGCTGGATATGCAGCAATTTCATCAAGGTGGGGTCAGAGATTGCTCTATATGCCAAACATAGATCACCTCTGAGGAATCTGTATGAGATTGAGTAAAGGGACAAGGCTTTTAGCTTATCCATGTAGGAAAGGTTTTTGAAGCCCTGGATTCTCCTGGTCAGGAACCTCTGTGGCCTCTCCAACTGCTGCATGTGCTTCGATAGGTACATGCAAAAAGGGGCATTATTACTCTATGATGGGCCTGATAAGGGAGAAATACATGGAAATTGTGACTTCCTTGTTCCTGGAAGAAATACCCTTACTAATGAGATGAGCCACGTCGAAAGCTCTCCATAAAATGGAGTAAACATGGTGGTCAAAAGTTAGATTACTTTCAACTTGGGTGCTCAGGTCCCTCACAACTGCTTGCATGCTTAGGACACTTCTTTAATGTGATAATTTGTGGACACGTCACTCTCCCCAAAGGGGATGGTGATGCATTTTTTGGCGTTTAATTTGAGGCCATGTTTCTGGCACCAGTCATTTGTCTGGCAAGACCCTCTTGTAGTATGTCTACATCACTGAGGGAGTTGATAGCGCCCAGCTTGCAGTCATCTGCAAATGTAGTCAGCCACAGACCTCTGGTTTTGGATTGTACATCAGAGAAGTACATCTCAAACAGTAGGGGCCCCAAGACTTATCCCTGGGGTATGCTGCTCATTAAAGGTCTACTACTTGAGGTAGTTTTCCCCTATTTTGACTGAGTTCTACCAGTACGCCAGTTAGCTACCATCTGGTCACATATGGATTTACACCTTGCTGGAATAGTTTATTATGCCCCAGTGGAGAATAGTGCCGAAGGCTTTGGCCAGGTAGGCACCGTGCAGTCTTCCCCTCGTCCATAGCTTTGGTGACTGACTCAAATAAGTCTACCAAATGTAACAGGCATGATCTCCCCTTGACAAAACCAAACTGTGTGGGATCAAGCGTTTGGATGTTGCTGATGTGCTTGTTAATATGGCCCTTGATAACGTGTTCCATGGCCTTGCAAATCAGGTTACTTAGGCTGATGGGTCTCTAACTGCCTGGATCAGTGGATGCGCCAACTTTGTGCAGAGGGATAATGGTGACTGTCCTCCACTCAGCTGGGATGAAACCAGTACTCAGGCTTAGGCTGAATAGGGTGCCTAATGGTGCTGCGAGTTCCTGCCATGTTGATGCAGGATGCAGCCTGGGATGTTATAGGGTCCCATGGAAGCTGTGTTTTTAGCATTGGAGAGAGTGGTAATTACTTGTTCCCTAGAGATAAGGGGTGGGGGACAGGTGCTGGAATATCCTGGATTACTGATGGGGGGGGGGGGGCAGAGGGGTGAAGTTTTCGATGAACCTGTCCGCCAGCAGGTTGGCCATATCCACAGCATTTGTGTAAGTGGTGTCCTTGACAATCAGTTCTGAGCAGATTAAGGCGTTTCCCCTTAGATTGCGGACGTATGTGAAGAAGGCCTTATGACTGCTTTAGATGTGGCCAATTTGGACTCAAAGCTAGCTTTTGAGGACTTCACTGTGTGTGTGTGTGTGTGTGTGTTCTTTTTTTTCCGTTAGGTCGCCACAGCCAAACTCCGCCGCCTAATGATTGGCAGTAGTTTTACTTACTGGCTGGCCGCGGCCTAAACTTTCAACAACACAACGCGAAACGCCCGATCACGCGATGTCGCCACACAGTAGACGCCTACGAATCGAACGGGCAACGCCTAACTGTGACTGGTGAGGCGCTACCGCTACACGCCGACTTCACTAATAACCTTTATTTGCCTGTTTAGGCCAAGGAGAGATTGCTTCCAATTTAGCACCTGTTCCTTCTTGATCTAGGACAGCAATATTTTTCCTTTTGTTGAAGAGTTTATTTATAGCTGATGTCTACCACACATGTTTACTCTTCCTTGAGGAGGAAAATTTTGTCCTGTCAGGTATTGCTGAATCCATGCATTTATATATATGGTCATATAGTACTTAGGTGTAGGTTTGGAAATTAGTGCCAGTTCCTACTGTTGGAAAGGGGGTTGTGAAGCTGTTTAGACCTTCCCCTAAGGAGGCTGTAATCAGCTTTGGAGAAGTTTTTTTTTTGTTTAACCCAAGCTGGGGCGGGGGTCAGAGGAGATAGTGACTTTGAAGGTGACTGCTTTATTCAGATCTTCCCAGGGATGAGGACACTGCTGGGATGCTACACTGGTTTATGTTGGTTAGTAACAAGTCGAAGATGTTGTGACTTCTTGTGGGGGTATCAGCTAGCTGGTCCACAGCATTGACATTGATGAAGTCAAGGAATCTAAGCATTTGTGTTCTGGCTCAAGTACTTCTTCCAGTCAATGGCTAGACAGTTAAAATCATCCAAGATCAGGGTATAGGGGTGAATGTTAACAGATTCAAGGAAGTCCAGACAGGCAGCGTGTGCATCCTGAGTCAACGTTAGGGGGCCTGTATTTGTGATTTGAATAGGTGTCTTGGCAACTGTTAACTGCACCTGGAACGTCTCCTGTGCATCATACTGCTTGATGAGTCTGGAGGTGTGTAAATCTTTAATATATATTGAAACACTACCTCCCTTGGCTTTACTGCCCTCAGTTTGGGGTCTGTATGTATGATAGGATGAGTAACCAGGTTAGGCTGGGGTGCTCTCCGCAGTTTTGAACCAGGTTTTTGTGACTGCACAAATGTCAGCATCTTCCAGGGTGAAGAATGCTTGCAATGAGTGCAGTTTCATGTTGAGACTCCTAGCATTCAGCAACATGACCTTTAAATTGCAATTAGATGAGATTCTCATGTTGGTAGTTTTGACTTCAAGAAACTGCCTAAAAAAGGCACTATGGGGGAGCCAAGAGCCTTTGCCAGGAGCCTGAAGCCTAAAGGAGACAGATGCAGGCCGTCTCTGGCAAAGCATTGTGGTCTGTCAATCATGTCTTCCTGGCAGACAGGTACTGGATCCCCTTAGAATGACACCAGAAACTAAACCAATTGTTAAAGTCAATCATTTTTTTGTTTGTATTGAGGCATCATTCTGGGTGACAGTAGAATACTGCTTAAGGCTACTGACATACCTGCCTGGAACACATATTTGGTGAGCTCACTCATGTCTCTCTTCATATAGTTCAGAGAGGTACATCTCAAATCATTCACGCCAACATGTACTATGACAGAGTCAAAGCAGTACTTGTTGAGGGACTTGAGTGCATGGGTGATCTGGTGGATTCTGGCACCTGACAAACAACTTACCGTGACTTTCTCCTTATCCAGCCTGGTGAGAAGCATATCTGTCTCTCTCTCAATGGAGTCTCCTATGATTAATACACTGAGTTTATGGTTAATCCTTGATGGCTGTGAGGCACAGGCGTGTGAATTGTGTGTGGTGTGGTAGGCTGCGGAATTTGCGTGTGTTTTTGTCTTGGAGGTCTCACTTGTTTATGTATGTTTTTGTTAAGAATTTTCACATGTGTGTGTGATGTTTGAGGTGTGGTGTTTGTGCTGACAACCTTCTCAGTGATAGGTATAGTGGTTTGTGTGGGAGAGAGCACAGAATCCAGTTTTTTAATGTAACTGCATTTCTCACAAATTGTGTTCCTAGGTAGGGTTACCAGATACCTGCAAACCCAAAGGAGGACACTGAAGGTCATAAAGGAGGACAAAGGAGAACACGTCCTGTTCTGCTCACGAAAGACAATGTAGTGCTTCTACAAATAATTCCTTAATGACACAGGGGGCACCTGGACTGCTGTACAACAACATTTCAATGTGTAATGACATTAAGCTGGTAGTTTGCTTCAAGAACCATTCACGCTGCTTTTTTTTTCACATAAACAATACTCAGAGTTCAGAGCTTGTGGCCGATTGTGCTTCACTCAAATGCACATTACTCTTCCAAAGCAAGTCAGAACTGCAGTCATTCCATTTGCACGTAGGCATTGCCCCCATCCCAAATCCCTACCCAGTGAATTTGCTTTGAGCCTACAAGGTTTAAACTAACGAAAATAAAAGACCACAGTTACATTACTGTACTACTTTCACATCATATAGCCAGGAACTTGCACATGATCTTACTTCCGTTCACCTATATACACTTTACTCATGCAAGAGTAAAGTTTGTTTCAACAACAAAACACTGACAAACCATTCTAATGTATCTTGACTAACTCTGCCAAAAGATATTAAGTTGAAAAAAAAAAAAAAGTGTCATTCACAAACAGCCCCCCCCCCCAGAACACACTGCATAGCTAGTATCTCTTTGACACCTGCCAGAGTATTATATTAAAAAAAAAAAAAAAAAAAAAGAGGTCATCAACAGCCCCCAAAATATACCTACCACTAGCATCTGGTTGACCATGCCAGTGTTGTTGTTGTTGTGTCTTTCGGCTTATCCCGGTTAAGGGTCACCACAGTGGAACTCTGGTCCGCTAATGATTGGTAGTTGATTTTTACCTGCTGAGTTACCAGCCCTGACGCACAACCTTCAACGAAGGTACGCCCATTCACGCATGTCTGCATGCAGAAGACGCTCTAGCTAAGAATCGAACCGGACAGCGTCTTACTGTGAGGCGACAACGCTACCGCACCACCACCACCGCGGGTTCAGTGTATTATGTTAAAAAAGAAAATCATCAACAGTCCCCAAAACACATTGCCTCCCATTATCTGGTTAACCCTGCCAGCATATATTCAAAAATGAAAGTCATCAACAGCCCCAAAAAAACACACGGACCAGAGGAATCTGGTTGACCCTGTCCCTGCCAGTGTATTAAAAAAATAAAATCAACACTCCCCAAAATACAATGCCTCCCTAGAATTTGGTAAACCCTGCCAGGTTATAATACATAAAAAAAAGTCATCGATGGCCCTTAAAGCACACATAGCATTAGTATCTGGTTGACCCTGCCAGGAGAAAAAAAAAAGTACTTACCTGGAACACTAATACGATGGTCACCTCCTGTTTCTCCACTCTTTCGCTCTCTCCCTCGCAACTAAAGTGGAGGAAGAGAACGTAAGAGTAACAGGACTAATCAGCAGCCACGTCACTTATCCAGATTACGTGACAGACTGCTGACTTCGCAGTCCCATCAGGTATTATGCAAAAGCATGGAAATGTACAAAAACTCCTAATTTTGGGAAGCAGACATAATGCCATTTTACCCATTCTTGCTAAAATTATTAATGGTCATTGTCACAAAGATAAAAAAATGTTCTATTCTTACAAACTTAATTACTCTGTTTTGTCCCATCTTGGACTCTAACCTTTGCAAAGCACTTTCACAACCCTATCCATACTCAGTAACTGCATTAGAACATCTTTGGATACTAGATACCTTATGGAGCTATATTTCAGTACTCAACAAAGCCTATGACCATCTCAAACTATTTCTACAAAAACGTACAAAACCTTTAATATCACTGGGCACAAACACTCTCATTGATCGCAAACTATTAGAAACACAGTATCAGTCATTAAGTAAAATAACACTCTCTTAACACCCCTTAACTCAGGAGCACGGAGATTCACAAGGATCTGTTTCAAGGATCTCACTTCCTATAATTCATGACCAGTCAAATCATGATGGTCTCTTTCCAAAAAATGTTTCTATATGATGACAACCTGGTCATTCAAAAACATGAGCACGCTTCCCATCCACATCCCTCACACTCAGTACTATTCTCTCAATAATGGTCACCCATACCAAACTTATCATAAAGCACTCCAAAACTCACTTTACACTATAACTTCTTCTGGCACTATCTCACATCTCAATAGTCACAAGAATGACAAAGACATAACTATAAAATGCTACCCCCACAAACACTACAGACTTACTCTTTATACAATTTATCTTCACAAGAAAGTTTTTAGCTACCCAAAAAGTATATATTAAACCAAGCCGCTTCTGTAGTTACACCTGTGCTTTAAATCAAGAAAAGAGGTCACTGTTACCCAGCACACCATCAACCCTCTCACCCTTTAAAGATCTATTCATAAACTTCTCACTCCCCTCTATTCTATTTAAAAAAAAAAAAAAATCAAACCACACATATACAGTGGATATAAAAAGTGAACACACCTCTGTTAAAATACCAGATTTGTGTGATATAAAAAAATGAGACCGCAATAAATCATTTCAAAACTTTTCCCACCTTTAATGTCACCGATAACCTGTACAATTTAATTGAAAAACAAACAAATCTGTTAGGGGAAAAATATAAAAAATGTACAATAAGCTGGTTGCATAAGTATTTTCACCCTTAAACTAATACTTTGTTGAAGCACCTTTTGATTTAATTACAACACTCAGTAAATAAACACAAGCTTAAAAATCACATTGTAAAACAGACATTAGAAGGAAAGTGAAATCTAATGCCTTCGCCAAACATGCTGAGGAGGAGGGTACTGAACATGTGTTTAAAGTCAGGGTTATTAACGTTATTTATCCCAGTATAAGAGGGGGTGACAGTAATACATTAGAACTGAGTGAATAGGAGTGGATAATATTGCTTCAAGTGGACACCAAACGAGGGATTAATGCATCTGTGAATTTAAAATCACTGTTAAGAAACAAATGATTTTAAGGAAATAAATTAATGAATTGACATGTATACATACCTCTCTATACCTATGCTAGGATCCTCTGGAAACAGGTGATGTGCGCACCTTGATATTGGGGATTTTACTGTTTTTGTCCTTAGAAAGTACAGTTTTGTACCTACCATAAATGTAGATGTCCGAACTGGATAGCATCTGCAGTCATAACAAGTGGGTTGTCCTGTCGTCAGGCAGCCCTGCAGTCGGCCGGATTCCAAAGTCCGGGTCCGGCTTCGGCTGATGTCGCACTCCACCCGACGTCATCTCTGTTGGTCTTCGGGTATAAAAGCATCAGCCGACGCCATTTTCCTCAGTGTTTCTTGCCCCAGATGCCAGTAGCCCTCTTGCAGGCTAAAATTTGGATAGATGCCAATGTTTCCAAATAGATAGAGGTAAACACAACAATAAGCATATATGTACATATATACAAACAAATACACCATAAAGACTCCCCAACAGCTAGCTATTAGGAGGGTAAACACCCTAGGAGTACCACAGAGGGAAGGAGGGAGGGTAATCCTGACTGCAGATGCTATCCAGTTCGGACATCTACATTTATGGTAGGTACAAAACTGTACTATGTCCTTCATGGATGCATCTGCAGTCATAACAAGTGGGTAGAATACCATAGCCAACTAGGGAGGAGGATAAAAGTAGATTATGGTGTGTTTAGGATCCCTTGCAGTACAGCAGTGGCAAACCCTGCTCGGGATCTGGAATATAGAGGCAAATTATAATGCTTGGCAAATGTATGCACGGAGGTCCAAGTAGCCGCCTCAATAATGTCTTTGGTTGCCACTCCTCGTAAGAAGGCTGTGGTAGTGGCTGTTGCCCTTGTAGAATGAGGTCTTATGTTCTGTGGAATTGGTTTTCCATGGAAGGAGTAACAGTATCGTATGCAATTTCCTATCCATTTGGAGATTGTCTGTTTGGAAATAGCTTTTCCTTCCCTTCCTGTTGCATAGGCTACAAAAGTTGGTCAGTCTTTCTGCTATTTTTTGTTCTGTCCAAGTAGTAGCGTAGCTGTCTATGTACATCCAAGGTATGCAGTATTCTTTCCCTCTGTTTTGTGGGTTGGGAAAGAAGGTAGGTAGGTGGATTGCCTGGTTTAAAGACACTCTGGATACCACCTTGGGCATAAATGTAGGATTAGTCCTCATGGACACTCTATCTTGGTGGAAGATTAGGAAGGGTTGCACTGCCATTAAGGCCTGTAGTTCTGAAACCCTCCTTGCTGAAGTAATTGCCAGTAGGAAAGCAGTTTTCCATGACAGGTGTTGTAGGTCTGCTGTTGCTGCTGGTTCAAAGGGTGATAGTGTCAACTTTTCTAGCACAAAGTTTAAATCCCAAGCTGGTAATGGTGGTTTCCTTGGAGGTTTTACATTCTTGATTCCTCTGAGGAACTGCCTGAGCAAAGGGTGCGAAAAAACAGGTGGATCAAAGCTGTATTCTGCTGAAACAGCTGATGCATGTATCTTGATGGAGGAGTAGGACAGGCCTGAATGAAGAAGTTCGGCCAGATACTCCAGAATGTTAGGCATATCTATGTTTGACACATCTTTTCCTCTTTCCGTACTCCAAATGACAAACCTTTTCCATTTTCCAGCATAGTTCCTTCTTGTTGAAGGTCTGCGTGCTTCAAGAATAATGTCTTTAACTCTTTGGGAAAGTTCTTGATTAGCTGCTGCTATGTGATGTTCCATGCAGTCAGTTGCAGCGTTTTTAGGTTTGGATGTATGATGCTGTAGTTGTTCTGAGTTAACATCAAAGGCATCAGTGGTATTGGCCACATATTGTTCCGAGACATGCTCTTCAGTAGTGGGTACCAGTGTTGTCTTGGCCAGTTTGGAGCTATCAGGATTATCCTTGGACGTTCTTCCTTGATTTTTAGTAGTACCTTGTGTATCAAAGGAAGAGGTGGGAATGCATATGCTGTTAGGCCTTTCCAGTTGAAGGAGAGTGAGTCCACTTTCCATGCTAGTGGGTGGAATGTCCTTGTGCAGAATTTTTTGAGCTGGTGATTGGTAGGTGATGCGAATAGGTCTATCTGTGGCATTCCCCATTTCTTCGAGATGGTCTTGAAGATGTCCGGGTGCAGCTTCCATTCGTGGGCATCCGAAGTGGTTCTGCTTAATATGTCTGCTAGAGTATTGTCTTTCCCCGGTACAAATATTGCCTGTAACTGAATGTTGTAGCTGAGTGCCAGGGTCCACAGCTCCAAGGTCATTCTGCATAGGGGGTATGAATGAGTGCCTCCCTGTTTGTTGATGTACCACATGACTGTGGTGTTGTCTGTCCTTATCATCAACTGGCCCTCTTTGAGAAATGGTTTGAACTTTTGGATTGCCAGTTTTACTGCCAGCATTTCTTTTAGATTGATGTGCAGGTGAAGTTGATCCTGTGTCCACAATCCTTGCACGCATTTGTCCAGCATGTGGGCCCCCCATCCTAGGTCTGAAGCGTCTGTTGTGATGGTCTGGCTTGGTTGACATCTGCGAAAGGGTAGGCCTGGGTTTGACTGGCATGCCTGAGCCCACCATAGGAACTCCTGTTTTAAGCATGGAATTAGTGGGATTTCTGTTTCTAGACTGTGTCTGTGTTGGGACCATAAATTCTTTAGGTACCACTGTAGTTTCCTCATATGTAGTCTGGCAAATGGGACCAAGATTATGCATGATGCCATGAAGCCCAAGGCCTGCAGAACTTTTCTTGCTGTTAACTTGTTCAGTTTTGTTAGTGCCAAGAAGTAAAGAGGAAGTTCTTTCTGTTTTTCTGTAGTCAGGAATGCCATTTGTTGTACTGTGTCCAATTCGCCCAAGAATGTCCTTGTTTGGGATGGTATCAGCCTTGACTTTTGTAAATTGACTGTGTATCCCAGTCCTTGTAGCAAGTAAATGACCCTTTGTAAATCTGTTGTCAGCTTGCTTTTGTTGTCCCCTTGTAGCAGGCAGTCGTCCAGGTATGGGTAAATTTGAATTCCCTGTAGTCTGCAATGGGCGATTACTGATGCCAGGCATTTTGTGAATACTCTGGGCGCAGTAGATAAGCCAAAGGGCAATGCTGAGAATTGATAGTGCTCTGATCCTGCAAGAAATCTGAGGTATCTTCTGCAGATTGGTCGAATGGGGACGTGCAGGTATGCCTCCTTGAGATCTAGAGTTACCAGCCAAGACTCCTTGCCCAGCATGGGAAGAAGTTGCTGTAGGGTCAGCATTTTGAATTTTGGGACAATGATGTATGTATTTAAGGTGGACAGGTCGAGAATTGGTCTCCAACTTTTTTCCTTTCTTGGAACTAGGAATAGTCTGGAGTAGAACCCCTTTCCTTGTTCTGCTGTTGGCACTCTTTCCACAGCTCTCATGTTTGCTAACTCCATTATCTGGCGTAGAGCCTCTGTTTTTTGATTTGGAGGTAGATTTGGCATTCCTCTTTTGACTGGTAAAGTGTGGAAGTGAAACCGGTAACCTTGATCTATGGTTTGTAAAATCCACTTGTCTTTTGTTATGTAGTGCCAGTTCTTTGAAAATAAGGTTAACTTTCCGCCTAGAGGAGCTGCTATTTGTTCCCTGGTAGGCGGATTTAGGATCTTTATAAAACCTTTTTTTGGGTTTTGAATACATGGTATTCTCAGTACCTATTGTGTTTTGATCTTCTCTTCAGTTCTGCAATACTCATAGTGGTTTGTTGTGGCATTGCAAACAGCTGTTATTTATAGTGGACAGTTACGCCCATTGGGGTGTATTGCACTGATTTTTTGGATTGGTGACTCAACCATTGGATCATTTAGATTGAACTATTTCTATGTTGTGTTGCTTTACCCAATATATAAGTTAAAGGTGGTATAATAATACTATAATTCACCCCTAAGCCATTTTTGGTGTTCCACCTGACATAGGGACTTTTTCGCCCTGTCTTACTGTGTTACTTGTGCTTTCTGCCACCCCTGTGACTCTTTATCAAGGATTGGTGCCTATTTTCCCTCTCTGTTTGATGCGACTGGGTATTTCAACTATTGTGTCACATTTTTTGTCTAAATACCATACTCCTTGGTCATTTTGGTGCTCCATCAGTCATCACTGGTAGTATACTTAAACATTGTTCACAACATGGATCTAAATACTATTCTATCTGGGTTATGTGCTGATCGGCAAGATATAGCAGTATTTGGTATTGAGAAATTGCCAAGCAATGATCCAGGTAACTCGGCTCAGACCTCTTTGGTAGATTGTGATATGTTTTTTCATTCAATCACCAAAGCATTTAAGACTCTTAGATCAAACATTTGGCATCTCAAGTTATTTAAAGCATATTCGGCTCAAAACATGGCTCCCAGAGGATTACGAATACGAACACAACCTCTAGTGGGGAAGCCAGATGATAAACTAAACCAAGATTGGCAGGAGGCTCTTCAGACTGGATCCATGACATTTGTGAACATTTTGTTACAATATTATGAAAGGACAGTAGATTCTAACATACTTGAAATTAAAAACATATGCTCTGAGGTTCAAAAGTTTGAATCCTCTTCAAAATATCAGGATAATATTAAAAAACTATCTTCAGAACTGATGGAGCATGAAAAAACCTTAAAGGAACGTAAAATTAAGAAGTTTCATCGTGATTTTTCTGATTATCAACGGGGGAAACCGTTTGATTTCAGTAGATCGGTTAGATTTGCGGATACCAATCAGGTTAGAACAGGGCCCAGTCGCACCAAAAAGAGACCCCGTTCCATTCTCAAAAATAAGGGGGACAGTTCATTTAGCACTTCTGGTGATGAATCCTCCCTCACTGATTTTGAGGGATCAGGGGAGAGGGTTTCACCTAATAGGAAGAAAACTAATAAAATTTCCCCTTTAGAGGGAGTAAGGGACACCGGGGTGGCAGTAAGCACAGAAAGACCAATCACTCCGGTTTCCCTTCAAGGTCTTCTGGACAATTTCTTGAAACAGGGGATACATCAGGGCCCACTCAGAATGTGTTGAATTTATCTAAGACCATATTGACAGATGAACAGGTTGCACTACTGAATAAGGGTTTGAACTATATTCCTTCATTTTTCAGCCAGGAATATCACATAGTACAGGATTTACAGGCTTTTTGCAGGATATTAAATCTTAGACTGTTCTTTGAGGATAATCAGTCAGAACCATCTGAAGACTTCCGTTTTGGTAAGTCCTCATTCCAACCTCCTATGAATAAACACGTTTCTATTTTCATGGATACCATTTTGAGGGATATTCATTTTGAGAATATGGGACATATCATGTTGGCTAGTAACCTAACCCCTGAAGATAGGATAGCTTTGAATACTTTGTGTGATAACAAAGGTATAGTTATTGTCCCTGCTGATAAGGGAGGCGCGGTTGTGGTTTGGAATACTGCGGATTATGTCCAGGAAGGGCTAACCCAATTGTCAGATGCCAAGTGCTATATGTACATGTCTATAGACCCTACACCAGTATTTAAGGATGAGATTGACTCTTTTTTGCGGCTGGCCTATGAGGAGGGTATTATAAACAAGAAATGTTTGGATTCACTTATGGTTTCTGAACCATCTAAACAGATATTGTATCTTTTACCCAAAATTCATAAATCTTTAGAAAAACCACCAGGCAGACCAATAGTCTCAGGAATAGGCTCTTTGACCGAACCACTATCGGCCTTCCTTACTAAATATCTCAAACCCTTATTGGAACATATAAGATCTAGGTTGCAGGACACCACTCAGTTTCTACAAATTATCAGGGAGATTCAATTGGAACCCGAATGGTATTTATGTACTTTGGATGTAAAATCATTATATACAAGCATACCCCACTGGGCGGTCTCCAATCTATACAATATTGGTTGGAAAGGGTCAACCTATATTCACCGGGTTTCAACACTCTTTTGATATGTATGTCTGAACATGTGTTAAATAAGAATGTTCTGTATTTCCAAGGCCAATGTTATTGGCAGCTACAAGGAACAGCTATGGGGGCATCTTTTGCCCCTATATATGCTGACCTTTTCATGGCCTATGTCGAAGAATATATGATTTATGACATATCACATAACATCTTTCAGGTGGAAATGGACATTTGGAGACGTTACCTGGACGACTGCTGGTTGGTGTGGCGGGCTGATGTGGGTTACCTAAGGGAATTTGTTGAGTATCTTAATGATAATGTCTGGGGACTTGAATTTTCCGTGACATATGATAAAAACACCATTAATTTTTTGGATGTCACTGTATATAGGAACCCAGACAATACCTTGTCTACTAGGGTTTTCCGCAAGTACCCGCAATATAATACCTTGTTACACGCATCAAGTTTACACCCCCGTCACACCATCAGGAGTATTCCCATATCCCAGTTCATACGTATCAAACGGCTCAGTTCAAATATTGAGGAATACCAATCGGCCAGTAGGGATCTCAGTCGGAGGTTTACCCATAGGGGATATGATAGATTTGATATTCTGTCTGCTCAGAGTAGAGCAAATAGTCTTGAAAGGGATGACTTATTACAATATCAGAATAAGAACAAAAATCAATCATCTCGCAGTACATGTGTCAGATTCATCACCACTTATGGTAGAAACATTAATATGATCAGAAACATTATCAACAAACATTGGAATATTCTACTGGCTAATGACAAGCTACGAAGTATTTTGGGACCTCGTTGTCTTTTTTCATACAAACGAGGTAAAACCTTAGGCTCTTACTTTTCACATTTCAAACATATGGCAAGTGGGGGGACGACCCATAAACAATTGACACTTCATGGTGATGAACTTATTGGTTCATTCCCTTGTGGCCATTGTGGATCCTGCCAGTATATGCTTAAATCCAAGGAGTTTACCAGTCGTAATACCAGTAGAATTTTTGATATTAAGATTTTTGGTAATTGTAGTAGCGATTGGGTGGTGTACCTGGCCTCTTGTTACTGTGGGGGATTTTATGTTGGACAAACCTCTAGGGCTTTGAGATTTAGAATGAATGAACACCGCAGTGATATGAAAAACCATAAGGAGACTAGTGCCTTATATCAACACACATTAAAACATCCTCAGGCCAGGTTTACCTTTATGGTTATTGATCGCATTTCTGGAGATAGAACCAACAAACAGGGCTGGCATGGGTTACTGGATCAAAAAGAGAAATATTGGATTACTACATTGGGGGGTCTATTTCATCCTGGATTGAATGACCATTTATAGGAGAATTTGGTTATTCTTTAATATTAATGTTGATAAATCTGACACCAAGTAGTGGATTACATCTTTTCAGGTTACCCCTTATGTAGGGTTAATGAACATATAAACATTTTGGTTTGGTATTGATCATGGGCCCTACTTCAATAATACATATGATATGGACAATGTCCATGTGCAAACAATGACCAATTTGAACCCTTGTGGTTATGCAAGCTTAACATATTTTTTTATTTATTATCTTAACTAGTTGCACATATTATCATATCATTAGTCTTGGAGGTTAAGAATGTATGTTTTGGGTTTCAATTTCTAATTTTTGATTGAAGCTTCACAGCATGGATTATTCAGTATGTATAATTGTATACCCACATACAGTTACATGCGTATACCCACTTCAACCCCCTACACATATGTCTTTGATTTCCCCATTTTTCTGATATAGCTTGTCTAGGCCTCTTAACCTAAGTACTTGATATCCAATACCTTTGGTGCTTTAGATGAATAATTGTTTAATAGCTACTGTCAATGGCTACACAAATACAGACTGACATAAAATGAGTATATGGCTGGATGGATATGCCATAATATACCAATAAGTTGTCCTATCCTATGTACGTGTCTTTTGGGGTGTTCACCCTTACTGTTCAGGACTGATTTTATTAGTACCTAAGACATGTTATTACTACATAGTTGTACTTACTATTATATTATTAGTCTTGGAGGTTATTAATACATATTTTGGGTTTAATCCTTGATTTAAGCCTCACATTATGGATGATGCTGATTATCTATTTTATTTTGTTCCTTTGCACACCCACGTACATTCACATATGTATATTCACTGTGACTTCTTATATATATGCCCTATATTTCCCCATTTTTCTGAGTCTATTTAATTTAAGTATTTGATGTACTATACATTTGGTGCTTTTGATGAACATCGGTTTAGTAGCTAGTGTCAATGGCTACCTAAATACAGTTTGATATAAACATGAGCATGAGTATATGACTGGATGGATATGCCATAATATACTAACAACTTTCCAATTCTATGTATGCATTTCTTTGGGGTGTCTATCCTCACATTCAGGATTGACTTTGTCAGTATATACAGTACCCACTGCATTTTTTGTATGAGAAAATTAAAATATGTTTCAAACTTATGAATATTCATGAGCAAAAAATTTTGATTGGCTCTAGTTAAGTATTTAAATGATGATTAAAATGGAACTTGACTACATTGTGTTACACTGAAGAAGGCTGTTTGCCGAAACTAGTCTGTTATTGACACAAGTATCTAATAAATTTATTGAACTCTGTGCTGCTTTGCTGGTCTATTTGGTGCTTTCTACTTGGTTTGGACCGTGCAATCCCTCGTGCATAGGACTTGGTATGTGCTGGATTTAGGATTAAGTCACTGTGGTTGTGCTGATGTAGTGGCAGTGGCTGTGTCTGTGCCTCTGTTGTTACCTTGCCACTGTCGTCCTCTGTAGGCACCTCCTCTGGATTGGTTTCTGCCTCTGGAACGTCTATTCCTGCCCCTTTGAAATTTTGTGGAGTCAGGAAAGGACCAATTTTTGGCAGGCCAGTTCCTGCTAAACCTTGGGGGTTGAACCTGCAAGAAATCTTTAACAGTTTGAACAGATTTTGCCTTTTCTTCCATTTTCTTCATAACCTGCTGGGCAGGTGTACCAAACAAACTTGTCTTGTCCATAGGAGCATCTAGCAACTTAGCTTTAACATGATCCGGTAAAGCTTGTTCCTTTAGCCATGCATGCCTTCTTATCACTGTGCCTGTCATGGCTGATCTAAATGAAGCCTCCAGTGCATCATAGCCACATTTTAAGGAATGGTTGCTAACCTGTTGTATGTTATTTACCATCTCTAATACATATTTCTTATCAAGAGATTCATCAGTGGTTAGTTTTTAGTTAACTGATCAAGCATAAACTCTTGGTATTGTATCATGTGAAACTGACAGTTTAAAGCTCTAGCTGAGAGAGTAGCTGAAGTGTAGACCTTTTACCCCATCTGTCTAGTGACCTTGCTTCCCTTTCAGAAGGAATAGGGTTTTAGCTGTGGTCGGCTACTGCCTTGGGACCCTGGGATATAGTTTCTGGGTCTGCAAGTGGGGCCTTGTAAAGGTGGTGATGAGTATCTGGCACCCTGTAAAATCTGTCTGGTTTGGCAGGGGCTGGGGTAAAGAATCTGGAGCGGAGCAAACATCATTGAAAGCATCATCCACCACAGAGAGAACAGGAGGTATAGCTAAGGGCCTGTGCTGTGGGAGGTGCAGAAAAGTCCTAAGTCTTTTCCTGGAGTCTGAAAAATCCTGTTGCTGCCATTGGAACTGTTCTCGCATGGCATGCAAGGTTTCCCCAAAGGAGAATTCTTCTGGTGGGGAAGCAGCTGGAATGGATTCTTCAGCATCAGAATCTTCAAAATTGGAGAAGGGAGCCTCAGGCTGGTCAGTTATGTCTGATTCATCAGCAGAAACATCAGAAGACACTGGCTCAGGGGGCTCTGCCCTAGGTCTCTTCTCTGGGGGCTGAGAGGCCCTGTCTGGGTGAGATTGAGATCCTCTAATTAAAGAAATTAAATCTTCTGCCAAAGAAAGCATTTGAGAACTAGAAGAGGGTCTGGATGTGGGGGGTTTAACAGGCACTGTTTTAGTAGTCTTGGCTGCTTTAGCCCTGGCGAAGGCCTTAATGGACATGGCAGCTGGAGGCCTAGCAGCACCACGTGTTGGGGTAGAGACATCCAAGGGGATGGTGTCTGATAAGTCAACCACCGTAGTGGGTAAAATTTCTGAGGTCGATTCAAGAGTTGTAGCAGGGGCCTCAGTTGTAAGAATAGGTTCAGCTGTACTTTGAGCAGTTTTCGGTTTCGCCGAAACCGAGACACTCATGATTTGCTTTACCGTGGTTTCGGCGAAACCGCGGACCCGAGTGTCGGTCTTTATCTTTGCGTTTTGGGGTAGTCGGAGGATCCGGCGGCATAATGTACGCAAAATCAGAACCGAAAAACTGTTCTGCAAACTCCGACCGACGCCTAAGCGTCGTCGGTTGAAAGAGGCACAGGCGAACAGGCTGCTACGTCGTGGGCTGGGCCTAAACAAGGCAGACAGTAAGAGTGGAAATCTTTATGAGGTATTTGTTTCCCACAGGTTAAACAATTGTTAACTTTTTCTGACATCGGCTGAGGCAAGAAAGAGTCCCCAACGGGGTACTTAGCTTTAGAAGTCTTCGAAGTAGTATTCGGTAGAAGTAATCTCTGGATCCGACCGGCACTTGCGAACAGCTTCTGCTTCGGGCGCCACGCGGCAAGAAAGACTGAGGAAAATGGCGTCGGCTGATGCTTTTATACCCGAAGACCAACAGAGATGACGTCGGGTGAGTGCGACATCAGCGAAGCGGACCCGGACTTTGGAATCCGGCCGACTGCAGGGCTGCCTGACGACAGGACAACCCACTTGTTATGACTGCAGATGCATCCATGAAGGACATCTTAAAATTTGCTTTGAAACCAGGTGTTAAGCCAGATTTACCCTACCTGACAAACATCTTCTTGGTCTCGGAACTTAAAACCAAGTCCTATATAGGAACTGTGCAAAGATATAGGTAACCTCCAAACTCTGGATGCTACTCAATTCGGATTTGTAAAAGGTAGGTCATGTCTCCTAAACCTGGTAGACTTCTTTGAAACAGTTTACTAAGGCCATAGACAAGGGCATGGTGGTCCACACACCTTACCTGGATCTAGCTAAAGCCTTTGACAGTATTCCTCATTCAGGAATCACAGATAAACTCACTAACCTTAACATAAACCCTTACGTCACGAAATGGGTGGCCAACTGGCTCACGTACAGAACCCATTCGATAAGAGTTGCTGACTCCAGATCAGACTCCAAACCAGTGATAAGTGGAGTACCCCAGGGTTCAGTCTTGTGACCCCTCCTGTTCGGTATATACTTCTCTGAAGTGCAAGCGAACACCAAGGGTCTACAGCTAACCAAGTTCGCAGATGACTGCAAACTAGGTGCCATTATCGATTCCCCTGCAGACGTAGACATCCTGCAAAAGGGCCTCACTGAGACTGACACCTGGTGTCAAAATCATGGCCTCAAACTAAATGCCAAAAAGTGCATTGTCATCCGCTTTGGCAAAAACACGATACCCATAAATTACCAAACAGGGGGAAGTACACTTAACACAAAGTGTGATAAGAGACCTTGGGACCCAAGTGGATAGTAACCTCTCCTTTGATAACCACATTGCCACAGTGGTCAGAAAATCTTTCTGCGAGGCCCACTTAATCACAAAAGGGTTCGCATCTAGAAACAAGGAAGTCATCGTTCCCCTCTACTTATCACTTATCAGACCCCTCATTGAATACAATGCCCTGTTCGAGATGTACCTCACAAGACACCTACAACAACTTGAGAGGTCCCAAAAGTACCTCACCAAGAGCATTGCTGGCCTCAAAAAACTGCTCTATGCCGACCGGCTCAAGAAACTCAAACTCTACTCGGTCGCATACCGCTTACTCCAAGGAGACCTCTGTCTGACATACAAAGCTATGTCAAACCTGGAATTATTGGACATGCTCCACTTGAAGAAATCCCAATCTCCCTGAGCTACACGCTCTAGGGACCTAAACCTCACCACAACAATAAATGGGACATGCTGGAGGAATAGATTCATGTCTCAGAGACTTCCCATGCTCTGGAACAAAATTCCCATCCATGTCAAGCAGAGCTCGTCATTAGCACTATTCAAGAGAAACCTTGATAAGTGGATGGGTGACAAGAAGTTCACCCCTGGGATTATGTCTGGGGCACTGCTCAATAGAGGGGCAGGAATTTAACAATGCATGGGTGGAGAAAGCCAATACACTGTTGGCTAGGCTTGCTTTGGCCCTCGGGCCAATAGCCTAGTACCTACCTATGAACCTATGCGGACACCAGGACTCAGCATCTATTTACATACAAAAATCTGCTTTATATATGTTTACACATTTTAGCATCCAAATCCAATTTCTATACACTTTATGTTGAACTTAAAGCGTTCTACCCCCCTGAATTAACTGTAGCACATCACCGGGACTGACTACAAATCCTCCCCACCTCTTCCAACTAGAATTATTTTTCTCTTCGCTGAACTTTCTGATTCCATCTAGACTTACCCCTTCTGTTCTACTGGCCCTCTCTCCATAGCTTGGCTCTTTTTGGTACTTTTCTATACTTAATAACAGCTGCAATAGCGACTAATGCAGAAACATTAAATGCTTACTGATTAAGATCAGCTGCAAACAAGGTCCAACAATCCCATTTGAGCCTAATGATTGCTCCCTGTGGGCAGCTCTTTTGGATATAGGCTTAACTGCCCAATCTGGCTCCCATAATCCTTTGTGAATTTAAAAACCCACACTAGGATCCCTTGGAAACCGGTGAAGTGCGCAACTAGATATTGGGGATTTTACTGTTTTCATCCTTTGAACTTAAATTCTACTTTAAAACCAGATAACTTCTGTATATAAACAGTGTTTTATTCAGTTGTATCTCCAGAGTTTTACCTGAATTATCATACTTCAGAACAGAGATGTACTGCACTGCAATTGTGATGATACTGCTTAGTTATAAGTTGTCTGCTTTGCTAACTGCATACCTGTGTTATAAGGAGTTAGCCTTAAAGGGTGTACACTTCCTCAATTACAGCAGCACAGTCTCAGATAGCTTATGAGTGCCGCTTGTCTCTTTGTAACAGTGTAAAAGTATTTGCTTATTTTGGCTATTAGTACTGCTTGGCAAAGTTTAGTGTAAAGTGTTTGTAGCATTTCTTTCCCCTGCCTACAACTGTTTTTCAACTGCAATTTATTATCTCAGCAAGCAGAGTGCTCAACTGTACTTGGACATTGTCATTGTTACAATTGCTTCTAAGACTGTGATAATAATTGTAATTGCATTTGCTTATGACTCTACTTCACTAGCCTAATCTTTTAAACTTCCTCCTCTTCCTAGTCTCAATTTCTTCTTCACCGATATCCAGCTGTACTCTCACTTACTTACTATGGCTCTAACTCTTTATATTCTGTGACTCTAGTATTATCTTCCATTGCTATCTGCTCACAGACACTCTGTTCTAACTGAACTCTACTCTCCTGACTCAGCCTAACACTTCTCTTACTCAGTACTCTTTACATTATTCAGATATAGACATTAATGTGCTTACTATACTCACATCCCTGCTCTTCCCTTTTCATTCCTAGGTGTTAAGTCTGTTTTACCCTACCTGATAATCATCTTCTCAGTCTTGGAACCTGAAACCAAGTCCTAAACAGCAACTGTTGTTCATCCGGACACTGGGGTTCAGCATCTATTTATAAACAAAAATCTACTTTAAGTACATTTACACATTTTAGCGTCCAAACCCCCCCCCACTTCTTCCAATTAGAATTCTTTTTCTCACTTAACTTTTTGTTTCCTTCTAGACTTGCCCCTTCTGTTCTATTGACCTTCTCTTCTTAGCTTGGCTCTTTATGGTATTTTTCTACATTTAATAACATCTGTGATAGCAACTGATGCAGAAACCTTAAATGCTTACCGATCATTACTGACGATCGCCCTCTGCTCCGGGCTTACTTCATCACCTACCCCACCCCATTCCCCACCCCCCTCTTTCATTACATTTATACTTACTATAACTACTCCCCTACATCTGCCTCAGCCTATACACTTCTCCACAATATTACCACGTACCTCCCTTAACTCCTCCTTTGACTCCACCCTCTGCTTTTGCTCTTTACTCCCACCACACACTATTCCCTGAAATACATCTATCTAATCCTCACAACTTTGCTCTATATCTCTTGACCCATACCACACAACTCATTATCTTCATAATTACCCTTACTGCCCCTCTTCTCGTACTATTCCAAGCTACCTCCTTCCACAGCCTTTTATACAGACCTTCTCCAAACTCTCCCACCCTGTCCATTCCACCTCAAACTACTACTACTAATTGATCTGATATCTCACCTTCCTTATTCAACTGCCACTACTTTTACTAAACAAAATTAAAACTTTCCCCTGTTAATACCTAACTTATATTATCTCCTTATGTCCTTTATAGGTGTCTGTCACAAACCCTGCATCAGCATATCCTTATACATCATGTCCTGATTCTCTCTCATTGTGGAGATATTCACCCCAATCCTCGTCCCAAGAACTCTTCATCCCCTAACCAACCTTCTACCACTCAAAACTTACTTATAACAATAAATGTACACTGCATCTGCAATAAAATTGCAGAATTCCATACCTGGCTCTCTCAAAATAACCCTGATATTGTAGCAGTCACAGAAACCTAGCTAAAACAGCATTATATTAAACATTGAAATTATTGCACTAGGGTACACTATTCTTTGTAAAGACAGACTCCATAAAAAAGGCAGGAGTGCAGCATTAATTTAGCATGAATCCTTAACTATTACACACTTTCCCAAACCCATACTATCCTTTGGCAACATAGAACTATAATTAGCATGTTTACACATAAACTGCAGTAAACTATTATCCACCCAAAAATGTTTTGGAAATCTGTTTCCTCACTTGTTAATCCCAGAACCATGCATAATCCTGCACCATCTCCAGACAAAGACCCGCAAGAGATCACCCAAATGTTTTAACTCCACTTTATTGACACCATTCAAAAACTTATCAAAGAATCCTCCTGTAAAACTAATAAAAACATAAATAGTCTGGAATCTACCCTAAATTTCACTGAACATAACCTGAGCTCTCATTCCTCCCCCACCAATGACAACACTAATAATTTTTCATCAGCCCCAGCTTTCACTATACAACCAGTGCCCACCTCCCTTGTGCTTAAACTCCTAAATAAACAACATGCTCCCCTTCTGCCGATAACCTCCTATCAGAATACCAAAAACTAGCAGCTGGTGCTATAGCATACCCCAATCAGCACTTTATTAACAGATCTCTGAATCCTACGTTCCCCCAACTCTGGAAAAAATCCATCATAACTCCCCTGCACAAAAGTGGTTACACCAATAATCTTTCTAACTACCAGCCCATCTCTATACTCACATCCTTATCCAAAATCCTAAGAAAGTTCATACACACTCGACTGCTCAAGCATCCCTCTGAAAATAACCTCCTTGCTCCCACCAAGCATGGCTTTCACCATGCTCATAGCACCACTACAGCCCTACTCACATTTACAAATACTGTGAACAAAGCTCTAGATGCTGGGCTATCAACTACAATCATCCTATTAGACCTATCTAAAGTTTTTCACACAGCATCACACCCAACACTATTAGAACAAGTCAGAAAACTAAATTGCTCCCAGTATATTCTAAATTGGCTCTCCAGCTACTTAAACTATACACAACAATCTGTCAAATGGCAAAACATGTAATCTGAATACCTGGTCAATGATTCAGGAGTCCCCCATGGGTCTATTCTGGGACCTCTTCTTTTCAATGTTTTCATTAATAATCTCCATACTGCATCCCAACAAAGTACACACATTCAATATGCTGATGATTCTACTATCATCTCCTCTTCCAACAACTTCTTGGATCTCCTAAAGATAACTCAAAATGCCTTTTCATCTACTGTAGCTTGGCTAAATAAAACACAACTTCTACTTAATGCCAAAAAATCTAACCTCTTGCTATTCTCAACAAAAACACCAACTCATAACTTTGATATATTCGCAAAACAATACTTAAATTGAATTAGTGAAGACAACAAAACTACTATGCATTACTATTGATGACAGAATTAGTGAAGACAGCAAAACCCACTATGTGTTACAACTGATGACAAACTCTCCTTAGAGCATCATATTCACAATACAATAAAAAAAAAAAACGTACTTTAAGCCCGGCAAACTTTATAGACAAACCATACTTGGATAAGCCCACCAAGATGAAACTGGCAAACAAACTCCTCCTCTATGGAAGCCCCATCTTCACCGACCTCCACACATCACTCATGAATTAATTACATTCCTGCTACTACAAAACAGCAAAGTTTGCTTCTAGAATGTCAAATCATACACAACACTGCCTGGCCATTAAAGAATTGAACTGGTTTGAATTCCCCCATTACCTAACCTACACCCAACTAAATCTGGTCTACAAACTGATCAATAATCCTGACAAGTACCCTTCACTACAGACTATTTTACAAACATACGCCCCTCCCAGAAATCTTTGGTCTAGTAATAAACAACTCTTAAGCATATCTAAACCCAACAAACTAGCGGGACAAAGCCTTTATTCCTATACAACTGTCAAACTATGGAATGCTCTGCCTTCCTCAATTGGACTATATAAAAACATTTAAATCTGCACTAAAATGCCACTACCGTAACAATCACATCTGATCATGTGTAAATATGTCTTAGACACCATAAACAAAGTTAACCATCCACTTTATTTTTTCTTCTGCTTTGCTACAAACTTATACCTTGCTAACCTGTTATCAATCCATTTAAACCCTCTAATTTTACTTCACCTTTCTAACTTCTCCTAACTCTAGAACTACGTAACTTTAATCAAGATCTTCCTTGAATTTACCTAGTTTTCTGAACAAATCTGTTCAGCTGTATTGCATGTTAATATAATAAAGTTGTAATACTAGTTTGTACTAAAACAATACTTTTTTTCTGTACTATACAAATTTTTACATTTTGTATCAATATATTATACATCTTGGAGCTTTTCTCCCCAGGCCTCTACCGAAAATGGGTTTCTGATCCAGTGGACTTTCCCAGTCAACAAATGTCAATCAATCAATAAACAAATACACTTTTTTTTTGTTAACGTTTTGTTTTTTTTATATATGAAATAATGCATGTCTTTTAGGATATTTGTGCTCTTATTAAAGCCGTGTCATGTGATTTTCTTTGATTTATATAAACAAGGGAGGGTGCTTTTAATGGTTTTCTACACACTGAGGTTGCATTTAAACACAGGAATCGGGAAGGGGTGTCCTCTTTCCCCTTTGTTTTAAATATAATGCCACTGGCAAAAAATAAGGTAGTCAGAAATGCAAGGACATAACTGATATGATAAGCAAGAAAAGGTGGCTTTATATGCAGACAATATTATTTTGTACCTTATAAATCCAGAAAAGAACGTCAGCGTTGTGAACCATTTTGAGATAGTTTCAAAGCAAAGGCTATAGACATAAATTATGGAACCACACATAAATTGGTTCAAGAATACCCATAGTTATAGGGACATAATAATATAAAGTATTTGGAGTATGAATTAAAAAGGCTTCTGCTATGGCCGCTATGGATATGTTGGAAGAGACTAAAGAAAAGATAACACAAAAATTGATAAACTGGAAGCTGTCGTTTATGACTATAGATAGTAAGATACAAGCAGTGAAAATGTGTTTTGTCCCTTTAGTTGTATATACAGGCCAAGCATATTTTCATCAACCAGAGTAGACGTTGCAGACAATAACTGATAAAAAGTTGAAGGAATTTATCTGGGAGGGGAAGAGGGCGAGAGTTAATTGAGATAAGCTGATCCTTTCAAAACAGTAAGGTGTTTTAGGATTACATGATTTGAAGGGATATTTTAGAGCTTCACAGTTAAGGCTCATATATATATATATATATATATATATATATATATATATAGATATAGATATATATATATATATATATATGTATGTATATATATGAAGAAAGTTATCATTCAAAAAAGAAAAGGATGAAGCAAGGGTGAGCTCAGGAGGAGAGACTTTGGAGTGTTGAAGTACCTTTTTTTGGTTTTTCTTGTTGCTTATTGCTATTTCTGCCTAAACGCTAGTTTTCTGGCATTTATTGCTTCTCAGAAAGTACAGTTGTGTACACTTACTATAAATGTAGATGTTCGAGTGTATTCACTGTTCCAGTCATTACATTTGGGTTATCTGCTTGCAGTAGCCCTCAGTCAGCCTGATTAACAAAGTCTTGGGTCCTCTGTCGGTTGCTGTCTCTTCTTCCGTGACGTCAGGGGTATAAAACATGCAGCCGACGTCATTACATCAGTTTTTCTTGCCCCAGATGTCAGGTGCCCCCCAATGGGAAGCAATTAAATCTATAAATATACAAGGTTAGGGTGGGAGGGTGGCCTAATGGTTAAGGTGTTTGCCTTACAAACACAAGGTGCAGGGTTTGAGTCTCACAAAGGATAATTGGCTAGGCTTAAAATGGCTCACAAGAGCAGTTAGCTTAGTACTAACCTATGAACCTATGAACCTATGAACAAAAAAGCAAATACACCAAAAAGCTTTTTGAGCATAGTAAGGGTGAGTAGAGGTATAGTCAAAAGAAGAAAGGGGTCTGGAGGGAGGGTAACCAGGACTGCAACAGTGACTACACTAACATCTACATTAATGGTAAGTGTACACAACTGTACTATGTTCTTCGTGTTCCACTGTTGCAGTCATTACATTTGGGTAGATTCCTAAAGCTAAGGATGGGAGGAGGAATTTAGATAGCATTACGACCAGCTATAAGGCCCTGCAAAACTGCAGTGGCAAAGCCAGCTCTGGATTTAGAGAAAATTGGCAAATGGTAATGCTTGGTGAAAGTATGTACAGAACTCCAGGTAGCAGCTTCTAGGATGTCCCTGGTAGGTACGCCTCTGAGAAAGGCTGCAGAGGTAGATGCAGCCCTGGTTGAGTGGGATCTGATCCCCTGTGGGATAGGTTTTCCATGGTGCTTATAGCAGATATTAATGCAATGGCCTATCCATTTGGAGATGGCTCGCTTTGAAATAGCCTTCCCCTCTGTCCCTGCAGCAAATGCCACCAGCAGTTGTTCAGATTTCCTTTGAGGTTTAGACCTGTCCAAGTAGAATCTAAGTTATCTGTGCACATCTAAAGAATGCAGTATCCGTTCCCCTTTGTTCTTTGGATTAGGAAAGAAAGTAGGCAAATGAATGGACTGATTAAAGGCCACACTGGATACCCCCTTTGGCATGAAAGAGGGATTGGTCCTGAGGGACACCCTGTCCGCATGAAAGATGATGAAAGGCTCCACTGCCATAAGGGCCTGTAATTCAGATACCCTTCTTACTGAAGTGATTGCTAAAAGGGAAGCTGTTTTCCAAGAAAGGAAATTTAAATCTGCAGTAGCAGCTGGCTCGAAAGGAGGAAGGGTGAGTTTCTCCAATACAAAGTTAAGGTCCCAGGCTGGAGTTGGAGCTCTCCTGGGTGGTCTTAAATTTTTGGCCCCTCTGAGGAACTGCTTGAGTAGTGGAAGAGAGAAGAGGGGAGGTTCTGTGTTATAATGAGCTGAAATGGCTGAGGCGTGAATTTTTATTGAGGAAAAAGACGGGCCCTTGTGAAGCATCTCAGTTAAGTATTGTAAAATCTGAGGTAAATTGGGCACTGCTCTGCTCATCCCTTGAGATTGGTTCCAGGCACAGAATATTTTCCATTTTTCAGCATAAGATTTTCTAGTACTAGGCCTCCTTGCCTCTAAAATGACATCCATCACTGGTTTACTGAGGGATGGTAAAGGAGAGCTTAAGTAATTAGCCAGGCTGCTAGGTTCAGTGTTTGAAGCTGAGGGTGCAGAATCTGGTTCTCCTGCTGAGACAGCAGGGGTAGGAGTCTAAGGCAGGTGCCATGGGGCCAACAGTGACACACTGTGCAGGAGGGGGTACCAGTGTTGGGGTGGCCAGGCTGGTGCAATCAAAATCATCCTTGGTTTGTCTTGTTTGATCTTTAGTACTACTTTGGAGAGAAGAGGAGGAAAGGCATAAACTGATATTTTTTTCCAGCTGAAGGACAGGGCATCCACTTTCCAAGCTTGTCTGTGGGGAGTCCTTGCACAAAATGTTTCCAATTGATAGTTCTGGGGGAGGCAAACAGGTCTATATCTGGGCTCCCCCATTTGCTTGTCAACATGTTGAAAACCCTTGGTTCCAGTTTCCACTCGTGTGGGTCCATGAAGGTTCTGCTTAGTCCATCTGCCAGTGTATTTAGTTTTCCTGGCAGGAATTGAGCTTGTAGATGAACTTGGAAGCTCAAGGATGTGTTCTCCACAATATCATGGCTAGTCTGCCGTGGGGGTAAAAATGTGTACCCCCCCCCTGCTTGTTTATGTACTGCGTAACAGTGGTGTTGTCTGTCTTTACCATTAATTGTCCTGGAAGAATGTGGTCCTTGAAGGCTGTCAGAGCATTCTGTACAGTTACCATTTCTTTATGACTGATGTGAAGGTGCATTTGAATTGGGTTCCATTTGCCCTGAATGCACTTCCCTGCCAGGTGTGCCCTCCCCCATGCATAGTCTGATGCATTTGTTGTTAGGGTTTGGGCTGCAGGGGGTAGTGTGAATGGTAGTCTTTTGTTTTGGTGGCAGGCCTCTGCCCACCAAAAGAACTCTAGGCGTAGACAAGGAATGATAGGAATCACTGCTTCTAGATCCTGAGAATGTTGACACCATAGGCTTTTTAGATACCACTGTAGTTTCCTTATATGCAGTCTTGCATATGGAATTAGAAGAATGCAGGAGGCCATAAACCCGAAGGCTTGTAGTATTTGCCTTACAGATAGCAGAGTTTTTGTGACCACTTGTTTGAAGTAGCTTGTCAAGTGAATTTGTTTCTCTAGTGTGAGGAAAGCCATCTGGGAAGTTGTTTTCAAGCTTGCTCCCAGGAGGTGTGATTACTTTTCGTTTATGGTGTACCCCAGACAAGTTAGCACCCTCTGTACAAAAGCCAGATGATTCAAAAGTATGTCCTAGTTTTCTGCCTGAATTAGACAATCATCCAGGTATTGGTATATTTGAATATTTCTTTGCCTGCAAAATGCAATGACTGGAGCTAGGCACTTTGTGAATACCTTGGTCGTAGTAGATAAGCCAAAGGGCAGTGCAGAAAACTGATAGTGCATGTAGCCTGCTTTGAACCGTAGGTATCTTCTGCAAGATTCCCTGATTGGAATGTGCAGGTATGCTTCCTTTAAATTTAGTGTTGCCAACCAGGCATCTTTGCTTAGCATAGGAAGCAACTGGTGAAGAGTCAGCATCTTGAATTTTGGAATCACCAAAAAGGTGTTTAGAGTAGGCAGGTCCAGGATAGGACACCATGAATTGTCTTTTCTGGGTACCAGGAAAAATCTCGAGTAGAAGCCTTGTCCCTTTTTCCCTTCTGGCACCAACTGAATAGCCCCTATGCTTAAGACAGAGAGTACTTGCTTTTGGGCCTCTGCCCACTGCTTTGGAGGTTGATCCGGCCAACCGCTTGAAGTTGGTGACGTGTGAAAGTGAAATCTGTATCCTTAGGACACTATATTTAAAACCCATTTGTCCTGGGTAATGAGTCCCCAGTTCGTTGCATGAAGTGCAATCTTTCCACCCAAAGGGGCAGTCAGTTGAGAAGTGCTTGGAAGTTTTAAAAAGAAGTCATTGAGACAGTTTACCATAGGGGGGAAGTTTTATTACCCCAATTTTGGAAGTGGAGGCCCCCCCACTGCTTAGTCATGTGCGTCCCCTGGAACTGAAGCCTGGGTGCTCTCCTGGATCTGAGTTTGGACTGAGAAGGTCTGGAAGAGGCAGGAAAGGACCAATTCTTAGAAGGCCAATGCATACTAAACCTTGGAGGTTGTACTTGTAAAAAGTCTTTAACAGGTTGCATAGATTTAGCTTTTTCCTCCATCTTTTTACGAACGTCTGCCTTGTTGCCAAACAGGTGGCCCTGATTTAAGGGAGCATCCAGTAATTTCGCTTTAACATGATCTGGCAAGGACTGCTCCTTAAGCCAAGCATGCCTTCTAAGTACAGACCCAGTTACCACAGGCCTGCAAGATGCCTCTAGTGAATCAAAACCACACTGCAATGTATGTTTACCAACTTGTTCAGCAGAAAGAATAAAATCCTGTAAATCCTTATTTTCAGCACAATCAGGAATCAACATAATTTTCTGTTTGAACAATCAAATAATATGCAGCTGATACTTAAACATATGAAACTGGCAATTCAAGGCCCTAATGGCCAAAGTTGCAGAAGTGTACACCTTCTTACCCCATCTATCCAGCGCCCTGGAGTCTCTATCAGAGGGGGTAGGATTTTTGGCAGTAGCAGTTTTAATGCCCTTGGGTCCCTGTGAAATGGTTTCAGGATCCAAAGTAGGATTTTTGAAAAGGAACTTGTGTGAGAGTCAGGAACCCTGTAATATCAGGTTTACTGGAAGCAGGAGGTAAAGAGTCAGGGGCCATGCTAGATTCCGAAAAGGCATCATCAACAATGTCCAGTACAGGAGGTATAGTTAAAGGCCTGTGCTGGGGCAGGAGTAAGAAATCCCTAAGCCTCTTTTTAGAATCAGAGAAATCCTGACTTTCCCAACAAAAAATCTCCCTGAGAGTATGCAAGGTTTCACCAAAAGAGAAATGCTCTGGGGGGGGGCAGAGTCCTCAGCATCAGAATCCTCATGGGTAGATAAGGGTAAATCCTGGACATCAGAGGAAACAGAAATTTCAGAATCCTGGTCAAAAGTATCATAAGCACACTCAGTCCTAGGTCTCTTACAGGGGGAAGGTTGGTTTCCCCTGATTAAAGTAATAAGGTCTTCAGTCATTCTTATCATTTGTTCTTTAGGCAAAGAGGCCTGACCATGTGGTCTGGGCATCAGTTTTCTATGCATGGTTCGAGTTTTAGGCCTTGAATAAAAAGAAGATGGCGCCGGTTTAATATGCAAGTCAGTAGGTAGGCCTGAATACACCCTCAGAAGTCGGTGCCTGCACAGCGGCTCTGGACCCATCCAAGGTAGAGACATCCACAGGTTCCACAGTTGAAGCATCTCGCGGCATACTGGACTCCGAATGGGTCTCAGTAGAGGCCAGCGAATCTGAAGTAGCGGGTATCAGGGTCTGCGTAAGCGCCTCACTGAGTACCGGCGAACTTGGTGGCCTGTCTCTGTCTTTATCTTTGTATTTTTTCGGAATGTCGGTAGTTGGATGGCTTACTGAAGACATATCAGGATAATTGAACAGAGCACAAAAAAATTTAGAAGTGCAAATATACCGACGATGGACAGTTTGTGGTTTAAATAAGGCACAAAACCGACAGCGCGGTACGTCGTGGTCATGGCCTAGGCAAGGAATACAGTACGAATTAAAATCTTTATGAGGTATTTGCTTTCCACAAGAAATGCAATTATTTACTTTTACTGACATCGGTTTAGAGCAAGAAAACGTTTCCCCAACAGGGTACTTAGCTTTTAGTTGAAGGCTTCAGTTCTGAAACTCAAAAAGGAAAATTTCAGGAGTCGGTCCGACCGGCACTTGAGAACTGCTTCTGCTTCGGGCACTGCATGGCAAGAAAGACTGATGTAATGATGTCGGCTGCATGTTTTATACCCCTGACAACCTAATGTCATGGAAGAAGAGACAGCAACTGACGTAGGACCCAAGACATTGTTAATCAGGCCGACTGAGGGCTACTACAAGCAGATAACCTAAATGCAATGACTGCAACAGTGAAACATGAAGAACATCGCTCATTTTACACTGAAATTGCATTTATTTGCTCCTGCACTTTAAAATTAGTTTTTTTTGTTGTAAATTGTATTTTTAACTGTTACTGGCTTCCCACTCGTGTGACAGCCATTACTGCACTATAAAAGTGTTTCTGCATTTGTTTCTACTGTTTTCTTGAAAGAAAAAAAAATCTTGCTATTTTCCCATTTTACTAAGCTAGAAAAGTCCAGTTTCAGATACCTGCTGACACCTGGACTGTGTTTAAGCTTCTGTGTTTGGCCATACCTTACTTGGACAAAAAGGAAGCTTATTTGTTCACCAGTGAGAGTGGGGAGCTCTGAACAGCCTATCTGCCCTTGGAGGAGTGGTTTCAGCCCAGAAACTGTAGTTTTGTTGGCCATTTTTGGCTAATTTCTCTCTCTTTAATCTTTCAGATACAAAAACCGCATTTGCGTGCCGGGTAGCGCCGGTTAGCTAGGGTTAAACTATTCCCGACTCCACGAAGTCTACTCTTCAGTTTTTCCCTTGGAACTAGACAAACCTTCAACTTTAGCACTCAAATCATTCATTTTACAGCCCAGCACTTGCTTAAAAATCATAACAAGTACTAAATACTCCTAGCACTAGCCCCCCTTATACTGTCCAGAAGGACAAGGCTCTTTATTCGTCCCCACCAGTCAATCAGAAAAACAGCTCACTCTACCTACTCTGGCATGTACAAAGGGCAGTTTCCGGTTTACTCTCCAGTCCAATTGGTGAATCTGGGCATTTTGAGGCAATGTTACAACTGCCTCATGTACACAGACAACCCTCTCCTCCTACCACCAAACACTAATATATGCGAGAGATGCAATTATACAGCCAGACTGGAGGCAAAGCTCTCTCAACCCCAGACTGTAACTAACTGTCAAGAGGAGAAGGGTAATACTTGCAACACACCACCAGTCTCACATAGACCTAACAAACCAACACAGGCAAATAACACACACAAATACACGAAAACATACTCAGAGGCTCTAAATAAAAATCTGCAAAAGCAACAGAGACCTCCAAAGCAAACATTCAAGCAACCTCCACAACCCATCACCAACAATGTAACACATACTTCACATAATCAATGTGCCACGCAATCACAGCCCTTAAGGCAAAATAACATACCCAACACACTAGTGATAGGTGACTCTATAGTCAGGCACACTGATGTCCCACTAACTAGGCTTGACAAGGAGAAGGTTACAGTTAGCTGCCTGTCGGGCACCAGGATCTGCCACATAACACAAGCACTCAGGTCACTCCAGAACAAGTACAAATACGACTCTGTCATTGTACATGTTGGTGTGAATGACCTGAGAAGTACCTCCCTGGACTACATGAAGAGAGACATGGAAGAGCTCTCTGATCATGTAGCCCAAGCAGGTATGACCCTGACCCTGAGTAGCATCCTTCCCTCACCAAGAATGATGCCACAGTATAAAGAAAAAATGATCAACTTCGACAATTGGCTAAGTTTCTGGTGTCATTCAAAGGGGATCCAGTATCTGTCTGCCTGGGATGACATGCTCGACAAGCCACGTTGCTTCGCAAGAGATGGCTTGCACCTATCACCCTTAGGCTTTTGAATACTGGCAAAGGCTCTTGCCGCCCCCATAGTGCCTTTTTTAGGCAAGGCTCAAAAGACAAACCCACCAATGTAAATAGCACAAGTAACCAAAAACTGAGGGTAATGTTACTCAATGCCAGAAGTCTAACCCTCAAACTGCATGCACTCGAGGCACTCCTCAGTATGGAGAACATCGATATCTGTGCAGTAACAGAAACCTCGTTTAAGGCTCCAGAGAGAACCCCAGCACTACCAGGCTATAACTCATACCATACCTTTCAGCCACAGAACCCAGACCGAAACACAAAAGGCGGGGGTGCATCTATATTCATCAAGGATATTCACACCTCCAGGTTAGTGGCGCAGCACGATGCATCAGAGATCATCCAAGTGCAACTAACAACGGGCAAAACTGCAATCCAAATTGTAGCTTGCTACAGATCACCTACCATGACCCCAGGAACCCCATTCCGCATTTCTGGAGACAATGGGAAATCTGAAGGTCTTACCAAACACCCTAATACTGGGTGATTTCAACTACCCTAACATTAACTGGGAGAACTACTCAAGTACTAACTCCCTTGCCCAACGCTTCCTAGAATTTATAAACTTGAATGCCCTGGATCAACTTCTCAACACCCCCACCAGAGGGAACAACATATTGGACCTGGTCATCACCAACACGGGTGACCGATGTTCCACACCTGACGTCAACCCCTCGCTGGTTAGATCAGACCATAGACTAATCACTCTGGATTTTTACATTCCGCCCCCAACCCCTATCAAGGAAACCACCATGAAAAACCTTTCAAAAGCAAACTTCACATTGCTTAAGACCGAGGTGGAAAGGTTCACAGCCCCCACGCCAATGGACAATGCTGCCCAAGCTGCTGAAACCTATACAAAGGCACTCTATGATCATCTGCAGGAATGCATGGATCATGTTATCCCAAGTAAAACCAAGACTCACTCCTCCAAGAAAAGGAAACCAGTCTGGTGGACCCCTGCCATAAACATGCTCTACAATAGAAGGAGGAAACTAGTACAGATAAGAGCAAAATCCCTAGTAGGAAAGACATCCCTGATCAGTATCAGCAAGAAACTACGATCCTACATTAAATCATCCAGGGCTAGCTTCGAAAGAAAAATTGCCAAGGACTCCAAAGATAACCACAAAGTGTTCTTTAGCTATGTCAAGAACCTAAGTGGAAACTCTCAGATCTGCTCTGAGTTGGTGCAGAATGGCACAAAATACACTGAACTGACTGATACTGCCAACATTTTGGCAGACAGGTTCAGTGCAAACTTCATACCCTCTCACCCCCTACAGGGCCCATAACCATACCAGAAGAATGTAAGGCCCCGGCAATCACCAATTCACAGGTTAAAACAGCCCTATCCAAAGCCAAAAACACAGCCTCAATGGGACCGGACGGTGTCCCAGGCTGCGTCTTACAAGAGCTCCAAAACAAACTAACACTTAACCTAAAAACACTGTTCGAACTCAGACTCTCTACAAGCTACGTACCCAGAGTGGGGCACAGCAAAAGTTATCCCACTCCACAAAGGTGGTGCCACAACGGACCCCGGGAACTATCGCCCTATAAGCCTGACTAGCCTGGTCTGCATGGCTATGGAGCGCATCATCATGGAACTCATTAGCAGACACATTGGGGATCTCCAAACTTTGGACCCCACCCATTTTGGCTTTGTTAAGGGTAGATCATGCTTTCTAAACCTGGTGGACTTCTTTGAGACTGTTACCATGGCATTAGATGAGGGTAAGGCGGTCCACACAGCCTACCTAGACCTCACAAAGGCTTTCAACACCATTCCCCATTCTAGTATTATAGACAAACTCACCAACCTGAACATTAACCCCTACGTCACGAGATGGGTTGCAAATTGGCTCATGGACAGAACCCACAAGGTGAGAGTTGCAGACTCTAGGTCCGACTCTAAACCACTTACAAGTGGCATCCCCCAGGGCTCAGTCCTAGGACCCTTCCTGTTCGGTATATACTTCTCAGAGGTACAGGCAAGCACAGGAGGACTTTGGCTGACCAAGTTCGCAGACGACTGCAAACTAGGGGCCATAACTGATTCTCTGGCTGATACAGACACCCTCCAGAAGGGTCTCACCGAGACGGATACCTGGTGTCAAAATCATGGCCTCAAGCTGAATGCCAAAAAGTGCACAGTCATCCCCTTTGAAAAAAACAAAGTACCCGCGAACTACCACATAGGTGGTAGTCCCCTAAATACAGAAAAAGTAATAAGGGATCTGGGGACCCAAACAGATAGCAATCTCTCCTTTGATAATCATATTGCCAAGGTGGTTAGAAAATCCTTCTACGTGGCCCACCTAATCTCAAAAGGGTTCGCATCCAGAATATAGGAGGTTATTGTGCCTCTCTACTCATCACTTATTAGACCCATTATAGAATACAATGCCCCATTTGGGATGTACCTTACAAGACAACTGCAACAGCTGGAAAGACCACAAAAGTACCTCACCAAGAGGATTACTGGCCTCAAACAGATGACCTATGCAGCCCGACTAAAGAAACTCCAGTTGTACTCGGTTGCATACCGCTTACTCAAAGGTGATCTCTGCTTGATATACAAGGCCATGTCCAACCCAGAATTGATGGATATGCTCCACCTAAAAAAAAAAAAAAAAAAAAATCCCTGAGAGCCACATGCTCTAGGGATATAAACCTTACCATATCGATAAATAGGCCATCCTGGAGGGATAGATTCTTGACCCAGAGACTCCCCCATGCTTTGGAACAAGATTCCAATATGCATCAGGCAGAGCCCCTCACTAGCACTCTTCAAGAGAAACCTTGACAGGTGGATGGGAAACAGAAAATTTACCCTGGGGATCACTGCAGTGGCTCTGCTGGACAGAGGCGCAGGGAACTAATGGCTCTGCTGGTCAGAGGCACAGGGAACTAATCTAAGGGGGTGGCAAAAGCCAACACACACTGGCTAGACTTATAAAGGCCCTTGGGCAGATAGCCTAGTACTTTCCTATGAACCTAAATAAGGAGAGGGAGAGATTTTGGTTACAGATCCTTAAAGAGAATAGCAGTCATACAGAATATTATGTTTATAAAGTTGCAGAAAGTATTCTAAAAGCTAAGCCAACGCTGGAATGGAGAAAGGAGATTTTCCCAATAGGGATGACTAAGCAGGGGTACATAAAATATGTACGAGGGGGATGGAATTTGCTGGATAAAACTGGCAAAGGAACGAAGATATTGGAAGGAAATAAATGGACAAGGAAAGGTAAGAGAGTGGAATGAAGTCAAGAAGAAGTTTGGACTGCAGGTTGAAGACTGATATAAATCTTTGGTAGGGAAGGCAGACTACATGCAAAGAGAAATGGATAAGGGAGTCCTAACTGAAAGACTTCCGTGGTAGAAATTTTAGTGGAAGGCAGTCTTTAACCTGCAAAATCTGCTAATTAAGAAAGGGATAATTAATAAGGCATATAAAATATTGCTTGATAACTAAGAATCAATTGGAGGAGGTTAAAAAAGACTGGGGAGAGAGACAGGAAAAGCAGTTTCTAAGGCAACAATGGGAGGACATACATACTGCTCCAAAGTACGTAACAAAGCCCAGAAGGTTTAGGATTTTCGCTTGAAAGCATTTGCATGGATATTTTATATCCTTAATAGATTTCAAAAGAATTCTTCTTCAGGTAGACAGCAAATGTTGGATGTGTGATGGGAAAGAAAGCAGTGACTGGGAAAATGTGTTCTGGGGAATGTAATGAGGTAGCAGATTTTAAACATTTCCTACAGAATATTCAAGGAGCAAATGGCTGTAACTAAGGAACTGATTCTTTTGGGATAGTACACAAAATAATATCTTACTATGCCTAGGCGATTTATATGAAGTTTAATCCTAATGGCTGCAAAAAAAAAAAAAATCTAAACCAAATGTAGCTGAATTACTGAACATCGTAAAAAAAGAGAACTGAAGGGCTATCATTAGAAAAGGGAATGAACAAATTACATAAAAATAAACAGAATTTGTGGGAACAATACAGGTAAAATGATGTTCAAGAGAAGTGAGGTATAAAGGAAGGCAGGAACGGAGCAATTTAACACTGGACTACACATTTAAGTGCGATAGCCATTTTTCTGCTTTAAAAGTGTTTGTATTACTGTATCTGCTGTAATTTTTGAAAAAATAAATCCTCTCTCTATTCGTTTCCTGCATTTCCATAACCAGTAGAGTCCGGTTTTCAGATTTTGCTGAATTCTAGGCTGTTTTGTAGTTTCTGTGTTGCCCAGACCTTACAAAGATAGAAGGAAGCTTCTCTGTTCATTAGTGAGAATTCTAAGCTTTGAGCAGCCTGTCACTGGAGGAGTGATTTCAGCTCAGAATCTGTAGTTTTACTGGCCATTTTGGGCTATTTCTATCCCTTTCACCTTTCTGTTTAAAAAACAGTGTTTGCGCGGTTTTGTGCATCGCACAGTGCCGTTCAACTAGGGTTAAACTATTTCCGGTGTTTTCCCTTAGAACTAACCAGTTTTCTAGTTTTAGCACTCAAAATTGTTTCCTTGTGCTCAGCTCAGTTTTTAGTACTTAAATTAATAAGCACCTATCCAGGTATGTCTAAGGGTTAGCTCCCGGTGTTTTACCCTGTCCACCTGATGAATCTGGGCATCTTAGGGCAATGTAGCAATTGCCTCATGTACACAGACAACCCTCTCCTTTTACCATCCAACACTACAACCTGTGAGAGATGCACTTATATAGCCAAACTGGAAGCCAAGCTCTCTCCAGCCAAGACTGGACTAGACAGTCAAAAGGAGAAGGTAAACACCTGCACCACACCACACTCAACACATAGTCTGTCAATACCTTCAGCACCTAAACCCACACATAGCAACACAAAACACACACATACATTCGTGGAGGCTCTCAATAAAAATCTGCCCAAACAACAGAGGCCTCCAAAGCAGAAAAGCAAACTACCACCACCTCCCAACACTACCCAAATGACACACAGACCACAAAATCAGTGTGTCACTCAACCGCAGCCCAAAAGGCAAAACAACGTACTCAACACACTAGTCATAGGCATCTCTACAGTCAGGCACACAGATGTCCCACTCACCAGGCTAAACAAGGAGAAAGTTACTGTCAGCTGCCTACCGGGCACCAGGTCCGCCACATAAATGCATGCACTCAGGTCACTCCACAACAAATACAAATATGACTCTGTCATTGTCTATGTTGGTGTGAATGAGCTGAGATGTACCTCCCTGGACTACATGAAAAGAGACACGGAGGAGCTCTTGGATCATGTAGCCAAGGCAGGTATGACCCTAGCCCTACTGCCATCGCCCAGAATTATACCACAGTTCAAGGATGAAATTATCAACTTCAACAACTGGCTAAGCTTCTGGTGTCATTCTAAGGGGATCCAGTAACTGCCTGGGATGACATGATTGATAGACCACGATGCTTTGCCAAAGATGGCCTGCATCTGTCACCCCTGGGATTCCGGATACTGGCAAAGGCTCTTCCCACACCTTTAGTGCCTTTTTTAGGCAAACCCACCACTGTAGCAGGTACAAGCAAGCAAAATCTGAGGGTAATGCTACTCAATGCTAGAAGTCTAAACCTCAAAATGCACTCACTCAAGGCACTCCTTAAAATGGAGAACATCGACATCTGTGCAGTAACAGAGACCTGGTTCAAGGCTATAGAGAGCACCCCTGCATTACCAGGCTATAATTCATGCCACACCTTTCGGCCACCTAACCTGGACCGAAACACTAAAGGAGGAAGCATGTCCATATTCATTAAGGATATCTACACCTCCAGGCTAGTTGCTCAACATAATGTATCCAAAATTATCCAAGTGCAACTAACACTGGACAAGACTGCAATCCAGGTTGTAGCTTGGTACAGATCCCCTGCCATGCCCCAAGATGCCCACTCCACGTTTCTTGATATACTGGATAATATTAAGGTACATCCCAATACCTTAACAATGTGAGATTTCAACTACCCCATCAACTGGGAAAACTACTCATGTACTAATTCATTTTCTCAATGCTTTCTGGAATTCATAAACTCTAATGCCCTGGACCAGCTTGTCCATACCCTCACCAGGGGCAGCAATATCCTAGACCTGGTCATTACCAATATGGGTAACCGATGATGTTAAGTTGTCTATCTCGCCTTCATTCTTGCTGGTTGGGTTCGGAGTCGATCCTCGGCTCCGACTCAGCCATGTTCAAAAGCTCGAGAGCTGCTTACTGGCTCAAGGCCCCCCTATATCCCATGATGCCTGGCGCTAGATACCCAGATCTCATTTGCCGCTTCTGCTGCGAGGTTGTTCTACTGGCTCAGGTCGTATAAAACTTTATTATTATTGTATTTTTCTTGTCACAAAACTGTTAGTTTTTAGTGTAGAATTAGTCGTTAGAACTGTTGTATTGTAGTTAGTTTTCTCTACATCTGACTACTTCTCCTCAAGAAACTCGTTTAAGTTAGAGAGTTCCCCTCCCCCTTCTCTCCCTTTCCTTACCTCAGAAAGGTTTTTCCATTTTAGTTAGAGGATAACCTTTTCTCTGTATCTCCTTTAAAAAAAAAATAAAAAAAATAATAATATATATAATTTCCTTAGTATCACTGTTAGTGTTTAGTGATAGTTATCTATAGTGTTTGTAGTACTGCTTGTAGTTTTTTGGTTGTGGTAGCTGTAGTCTGCAATTTTTAGTGGTTAGTACTTAACCTTTGTGTGTGTCTGTTTCATGTCCTTGGTTTTCCTCCAGGATGTCCAAGGATCCTAAGCCGTCCGGATTCAAGAAGTGTGACTCATGCTGTCAGAAGATGTCTCTGACAGATGGTCACACTTCTTGTGTTTATTGTCTGGGCGCCATGCACCTGCAGGACTCTTGCTCGATTTGCCATGCTTTCAGTCCAAGAGTCCTGCAGGAGCGCAAAAACAAATTGATCCTGAGGGGTTTGCTTAAGCCCCAAGATTCACCGGTGAAGGCTCAGCCCGTGAAATCTTCCAGGCCACCTAAACCTTCGGCTCCCAGTTCGGAGCCGTTGTTGGGTGAAGCCATACCATCCATCTCGGCTCTGGCTGGAACCGATGTTCCTCCCTCCCAGTCTGCTCCGACATGTTCTTCTGAGCCATCTGAGAGTTGAAAAAGATCCAGGTCTCCTTCTCTGGAGTTGATACGTTCGGCTCCGAAATCGCCTCTGCTCCAGTCGGAGCGTAGTCATCGCTCATCCCACTCTTCTCAGTCCTCAACACTTTTGGACCATGACTTGGAAAGAGTGGTCAGTAGGCTACTAAAATCGCAGGCCCTCATCAGGTGATGGCTCCATCCACTGCTGTAGATATTCCTCCTCCGACTCATCCTATGAGCTCGGAGCCGGAGTTCGTTGGGGTTCGAGTCGTGGAACCGTCGGCTCCAATATCTTCTCCTTCGGTTCCGTCGTCAGCTCCGATCCCTTCCATGGTATCGTCCCTGGAGGGATCTGGGCACCGAGACTCCCTCATCAGCTCTGAGGGGACG